>NW_025919008.1:0-236290 GCF_907164915.1 Impatiens glandulifera
GAAAATGGAACCGGCAGAAAGTAAATGACAAAACCGATTTTATGGATGTTCGGAGATAAAACTCCTACGTCACCCCTTCCTCTCGAAACCGCGAGAAGGATATTCACTAAGGAATACAATTACAATCCGATCGAGACTTATTTCCTGCTCGATAACACTCTTACAATTTACACCGAAATTGTAAAATACACACACTTCAACTTTTAGTACTCAGACTTTCTCTAGAGATAGAACACACTGTTTTCACTTGTAAATTAAATGCTCTTAGAGTTTCTTGTTGTCTCACTTGTCCCGCATTTACTCTTCTTCAACTACCCCTTTTATAGGTGAAATATACCAACGGTCATATTTCACTTCCTTGAATCTGATTGGCTGAGCAGAGGTTCAGTGATTCAGTGATTCAGACTCTGCGGTCATCTTTTCAGACCTGACGGTCAACCTCAGACCTGGCGGTCAATCTCACAGACTTGGCAGTCTGTTCTTCCGGTGTGTAAGACAAACCTACTAGGTTTGTCTTTCACTCAATGTGGACACTGTCTGTTAGACAGTTGTCTGTACTTGGAAGATCTCCTTTCTGACTTATCCTGAAGTGGAAAGATCCTGTAAGACTGTCTTTTGGAGCCTGCAGGCTTCCTCAAACTTGTATGGATATAGAAGTGTTCAGTCTGTTCCTTTGGTATCATCTTCAACAGATACCCGAATTGTCTTCTTGTACTGGTCGGTCATTCGACTTAACCGGATGGCTTCCGGTGTGAGTGGTTTAACCGGACATCTTCCGGTTATTCCTCTGCCTGGTGGCTGATCGGCTGTCTGATGTTTCCAGTTTTAAGCTTTGGCCGATCCTTTCTTTGTGCGGTCATGTTCCAAGTGTTCCTGGTCGGTTTAGTGACTTGACCGGCTAGTTTTCTTAACCGGTTTATTTGTTTGACCGGTCTGTTCCTTGTTCCTGCATGGAAGGTTTATTTAAGTTAGGTTATGTGAACCGGTCTATTTTTATCTAACAATTTCTCCCTTTTGATTATTTTATTTAAAATTATCAAAATCATGTAAGTTTGCAAACGTAGGCCGGTTCTTTCTTTGACCGGATTTTTGAAACTGACTTGGGAGAATTTTTCGAAAAATTTGGAAAAAAAAAAAATTTGAGAAAAATCTGGAAAAGTCTTATCTTTTATCTTATCAATTTCTCCCTTTTTGCTTATTTTAAACAAAATTATCAAAACCAAGTAGAAATGCTAATGTAGGCCGGTTTCAAAAATAACTTTATATATGATAGATAACCGAAAATAGAGAATAACATATAGAAATATTAAGACAGGCATAATTAAGAGAAAGAGAGCCCCTATTCTGAGTCCGAGAAGTCGTAGTTGGCCATCAAGTTCTTGTTCCGTTTTCTCTTCACCGGTTGTGGTCGACTGGCCGATTCGGAGACTCGTTGTCTTGTAGACCGGGGCTGTAGGTGCTCTTCATCCTCTTCTTCGACGTGAGTAGCCTGATCCGGTAGACCCTCAATAACCGTTTCAGTGACCTCGTTCAGCAGCCCGGTTACTAGGTCCTTCTTAGATGGTCTTCTTTTCCGCTTTGCCGGAACCGAAGCAGAAGAGGCTGCCTTTTTCTTCTCGTTAGCGGCTGCAAAACCTTCTAGCCTCTGTCTTTTCCTTTCTAACCGCTCTGCATCCTTCGCAGTTTGAGCGGCTACCGACTTTGCAAGTCCCGGAAATTTAGCCTCTGTCCTCCGTTCTCGCTCGGCTCTTTCTTCTTCGGTGAGTTGCGGAGGCTCCTTCTCTTTTCTCGCTTCGTTGTCCAGCGCATCCTGGACTTCCTGAGCGGCCCGGGCATTTGCTTCCACAACTGCAGCATCCGCATTCATCTTAGCCTTGAGCAGTTCGTCAACTTGTGCGGTGAGCGCCTTGAAGTCGGCCTCGAGACCCGTATTCTTCTTTTCAAGTTCGGAGACCCTATCAAGTGTTGTGCCGACCAGATCCTCAATGACCTCTGTCAATCTGTGTTCGGTCTCTCTTTCAAGCCGGTCGAAGTTCTCTTCTATCTCGAAGGTCTTATCTTCCAAAATCACGGTTCGCCGAAGGTGGTTGCTGCGCAGAACCGCTTCTTCCCGGTGATCAGCTTCGATATCGGAGATCCGGTCATCTGTCATTAACAGAGTATTCCTTGTATTGTTGGCGAACCGAAGTGCCAGGCTTACGGTTTTATTGAATTTCTCTTCCAAAGGGTGAACCGTTGAGTCTGCAAACTCTTGGAGAAGGATCTTGACCCTATCTTCTGTGATACCCGATCCTGAAGCCCCGGTTTGTTCAGTTTGTTGTTACGCTGTAAGAGGGGTCTCCGTCCCTTCATCGGTTTCATTTGTTGGCGGATTCGCCTTTGGAGGTGTTGGACCGTGAGTTGGACTCTTATCGATCCGTGGAGCTGTATAGTGCGGTATTTCTCTTTGACTGTACATCACCTCCAGCCGGTCAACTTCTTCAACGAGTTTCCCTCTTGCTTTCTCAAGTCTTTGTAACACCAAAGGCGTTAAGGTATCCTCCGATGTTTCCTCGTACCGTATCTTAATCTTCCGGATTCGTATGGTTAACTTTTGTAGCTGAGCCCGTGGTCTTAAGACGAATGTTCGGCCCAGGGCTTCGTGAATGGTTTCTGAGTTTGTGAGGTTCATGACTATGTCCTCTATTTCCTTCAGCCTTTGGAAACACTCTTCGTCGGTCAAGCCCAGTAAGATATCTCTATAACGTTTGCTGAACCGGTGCTCGTGCCATTCCCGGTATATCTCGCCAACCTTGTCAGCTCTCCGTTCAATGACCTTCAGGATATGGCGCGCTACAGAATCGGCCTTTGTCTGTTCGTCCTCCTCCTCTTCTTCTTCACTGCTTTCTTCACCGCCCTCGACGGTCTCAGGATTTGTACCCGTATCGGTGTTGTCGGGACTTTGGCCCGAATGCTCTTCATCGTCGGTCTTTCTTCATCGGATTTCTCAGATTCGGTCCGTTCAGATGTGGAAGCCGACTCTTCCTCCTCTGTTTGTTGGGGCGGTTCTGAGAATACTATCTTCTCTTTCCCCTTGCTTTCGGCTTTTTCTTTCACCGGGGCCGATTTCTTGCCGGTTGTCTTATTTCGGCCACCTGTGGAACCGGGGGCCGGCTGTTTCCGTTTCAGGAATTGTTTGGATCGGATTAACCTTCCGGATGAGAGAATGACACCGAGACCGGTGTTGATGTTGTGGTGAAGAAAGATTTTACCGAGAGGGATGGCGTATCCCCATGACCGGGTTACGTCCGATTTCACCATTTCCTTCAAGTTGTGGAACACTTCCTTCGCCCAGTTCACTTTTGTGCCTTCTATCAGGCCGACTAACATCCTGATTTTGTCCCTGGTGAGGCTGCTGTAGTTTCCTCTTCTTGCCTGAACCGCCTTTGTGAAGATATCACAAATCGGTATGTACTCCGGTCGCAATGTCGATTTGTTACCGGATACCTTTATTGGCTCCTTAGTTGTCTAGAAAGTACTCAAGTCCGACCTCGGCTACCCGGTTAATAACCTCTACTGCTTCAGGCGTTCCCTTCTGTCGGATTTCCTCGAAATCCACTTGAGTCATGTGTTTGAACAAGACCGAGTTGCGCCCCATCTTAGAGAATTTAGAGAATTTGAACACTACGAGAGTATCTGACAAGCTGCTTCGAACGTCTTCAGCTCTATATCCGTCGTTGCATCTTGGCCGGCTGTTGGAAGGCGCAGGCTTTCCGCAACCGATTCCTCGGTTAGCTCGAATTCAGTACCGCCTACAGTCGCGGTGATCTTGTCGTCGGAGAGAGTTGCGGTGTTGAAAAATTCTTCAACCGCATTTCTATATAGAATATGGGGAACGCCTAGAAAGTACTCAAGTCCGGCCTCGGCTACCCGGTTAATAACCTCTACTGCTTCAGGCGTTCCCTTCTGTCGGATTTCCTCGAAATCCACTTGAGTCATGTGTTTGAACAAGACCGAGTTGCGCCCCATCTTAGAGACTTTAGAGAATTTGAACACTACGAGAGTAAGAAACCGCTGAGAGAATTTGAGAGCTTAGAGAGAGAAAGCTGTTTCGCGTGAGAGTGAAAGAAAGTGGCCAAGAGCCCCTTTTATAGGTGCGGTTTGGAAACCCAACCGTCCCATCAATAATGGGCGGGAGTTTTCCCTCCAAGCCGAAAGGGCGGCAAACCGTGGGCGGGAAACCATGGGCGGTAATCGAAGAGGCGCCAAACTGTGGGCGGTAAACCAGGAGCGGGAAATTTGGGCGGGAGTTTTGGGCGGGAGATTTCCCTCCAAAATTTCCGCTTTCGTCTTGGATGACGCAATCTCTTTTGGAAACCGATTGGTGTTGCGGTCTTCTTAATTTAACCGGAGAGTTATCGAAATTTAACCGGTTGTTTTGAATAAACAGAATTCTGCAATCTTTTGAGTTTAAGGGGTGCTCTTTTGAGACCGGATAGGAGCGCGGTTATTTTGACAATGTTAATTGGTACTTAGATGGATATTCAAGATGACTCGGTCATTTAAACTGAAATGGAATTGTATTCAAGAAACATTACAGAAAAGAAACCGAAAGATAGAATGGTGCGAAAACAGACATACATAAGATGGAAAATTGCAACTTATGTAAAAACCATTTTGGAGAACTTCTCTTCCAATGCATCCACGTCAAGGATGTTTGAAGGGGATGCCGGTGTACCCGGTCCAAACTCTGGCCGGTACTTGAGAATCAGCTTACTTATGTGAGGTGCATAACCGAGACCTTTCTTGGTCAGCACCATGTTCTTCAGGTTTTGAAAGATGATCGTTGACCAATTGATGGTCGTTTTGCTAAAGATATGGGTCATCATGTTGTAGGTATTCTTTGAGTACCGCTGATTTGGGGACTGACAGAGGATAGACCGAGTCACAATCTCAAGAAGGAGTTGAGCGTGACGACCGAGGCGGGTTTTTAACCCATAGTTTTCCACTAGATCAATGGTTCCAGAGAAGAGTAGTGCATGATAAAATGCCTCACTTCCCTCCAGAGTTGGAAAGTCAGAAAACCCTTCTGTAGGTAGGTTGAGTAGGGAGGCAAATTCGGCTTCATCAAGCCAGAAAGTGTGGTCTCTTACCGTAGAGACGATGTAGTTGCCCCTGATGCAGGCGCTTCTGAAGAATGCCTTGACATCCTCAATCAGTATGGGACCGGATTCTTCGAGGAAGGTTCGAAGGCCGGTATCAATAAGGGATTCAAACATGATTTTCTTTGCATGATATCCGTCCCATTCTTCCATGCATGATTCGAAATCAACGCTCAAAAAGTTTCCTAAGGTTCGGCTCGGCATGATTACGGTTTTGCTGAGAGATAGAATTTAAAAGACTTCAAGAGAGTTTTGTGGTTTTAGGATGTGTGGAGTTGATTAGAGGAAGGCCCTTTATATAGGGTCGGTTTTGGAGGGAATAGTATCATTGAATGTCAGTTTTGTTTTATTAGGAAGTGGAATCTTTATATTTCCAAGGTTCATTGGGAAGAGGCTGATTGCGAAGCCCGAGGTAGGTGTTAGTTAAGAAGTAACCAAGTTAGTTGGATATTGATTACTCATGTTAGTTGGGAGTTACCTCATTAATTAAAGATTCCTTTTTCATTAATGCAACATAATGGAAAGAAATCAATAGAAACCGAGGAAATCATGGATAAGACCGAGAAAAACATAGAGAAAACCAAAGAGGAACATAAATAAAACCGAAGGGAACACTTATGAAGTCGGAATGATCATGAGTAGGTTGAATAAAGATACACCCGGTACGTGAGGCAAAATGACCGGGTGCAGGAAGGAGTAGCTCAGTGTGCGTGGGAGTTGACGACACCGGTAGGGTTGTTACGGCGGTTCCTCCTCCTCCAAGCCCTCTCGAACCGCTCATAGAATGAGTCGGTTATCTCTTTGGTCAACACTTGGGCTTGGTTCAGACATTCTCCGGGACAGGTCGGAACACCAAGCTCCACAAGAAGGCAGCTTAGTTGGGGGATGAGGCCGACTGATCGGATGCCAACCATCCAAATCAGGGTGTCGAACAAGACCCTTGACCAGTTCACCGGTGTACCGGTGGTGATCGCCGCCATCATATTGAAGGTTGCCGTACAGTAGGTGTTAGTGACATCTCTTCCGAAGATGCTCCTACTGATCACATCATTGAGAAGCTGATATTCAGCTCTCAAGTGTGATTTTGTACCGTGATCCTCAATCGGTTCGTCAGACCGTGCGAGGGTGAGGGAGATCTCGGCCATTATGTTGGCCGAAACATCGAGATCTATCAACCCTTACTTTAGCAGGATAAAGCACCGCGCAAAGTCTTTCTCCGTGAAGTCAAAGATGATGCCTCCCACCTTAGATTGGATGTGAGTTTCAAAGTGGGGGGTCCCCCTGAACACCCTGGCGTTATAGAAAAATTCTAGTATTGATTCAGGATATATGGTGTGCTTGTCGTCCAGGAAGTACCGAAGGCCGGTATCTTCCAGGGATTTGATCATCCGATACACGTCATAGTGCTCGGTGCTTGAACAGGATTGAAAATCAACTTGAAGAATGTTGGGAAACTGAGACATTTTTGCCTTAGTGAGAGAGTGATCTTTTGTCTTGGGAGTGTTTTGGTTAATGTTTGCTTCTCTTAAATACTAGTTGGGGGAGTATCCTATTGTCCAGGTATTACATGAGATGATATCTATTAACTGCAGGATAAAAGACATTGCATGAAATAGGCATATTTGCAGTCTAGAGTGTTGGTCATAGACCTGGACTGTGAAAGATATCATAAGATCTTCACGTCATTTTAGGTGCGACCAGTTTACTTTGAAAGGGCAATGTTTCAGAACAGATATCTTTAAACATTGATAATTATTCCACTTCTGTTTGAAATTCAAATAATCTAAGATAGCCTGCTTCCGAACCGGTCAGCTATCAGTTGTTCATCCCGATGCGGTTATTTGGTGCATGCACCAAGTAGCCGGTCGGTTTACTCTATTTGATAAGCCGGGCGGTTCTTCCATAGGTACCCTGAAAAGTTGAAATCCAACAGTTTAGGAGGAACTACCAGTTTTATCTGTCCGAACCGGTTTCCCTTTAAGCATCCTTAGGAAGGATCTGACTAATGTCGGTTAAACCGAGAGTAAGTCTGAATTGAGAGAACTTAGTTTCCTGTAGAGGCTTCGTGAAGATATCGGCTACTTGTTGATCAGTCGGTACGTATTCCAGCCGGATATGCTTCAGCGTGACATGTTCCCGGATGAAGTGGTGCCTTATGTCAATATGCTTGGTTCTGGAGTGGAGAACCGGGTTGTAAGTGATCGCTATGGCACTCGTATTGTCACAGAAAATCGGGGACTCTTCGGCTGTGACACCGAAGTCCTTCAGCTGTTGTTGTATCCAAAGGAGTTGTGAGCAACAACTTCCGGCCGCGAGGTATTCAACTTCTGTAGTGGATGTGGCCACCGATGTCTGTTTCTTGCTATGCTAGGAAACAAGTCGGTCACCTAGGAACTGACATGTTCCGCTGGTGCTTTTTCTGTCAATCTTACAACTTGCATAGTCTGCATCTGAATAACTCGTTAGATTAAAGGACGAGTCCTTTGGATACCATGTCCCCTTTAGGTACTTCAATATTCTCTTTGTAGCTGTGTAGTGGGATTGTTTTGGATTTTCTTGGAATCTCCCACACACACCGACTGCAAACAGAATATCCGGTCTACTCGCTGTCAAGTATAGGAGAGAACCGATGATTCCCCAGTAAGCGATCTGGTCTACCGATTGGCCCTCATCATCCTTGTCTAATTTAATCGATGAGCTCATTGGAGTAGCCGCTGAGGAGCATGTGTCCATTCCAAACTTCTTTAGAAGCTCCTTGGTGTACTTAGGTTGGCTTATGAATGTTCCCTCTTTGAGTTGCTTAACCTGAAGACCTAGGAAGAAACTTAATTCTCCCATCATACTCATTTCAAACTTGTCAGTCGTCATTTTTGAAAATTTATCACATAGTTTAGGATCGGTTGAACCGAAAATGATATCATCTACATAGATTTGAACAAGTAGGATATGTTCCTTCTTTTCAAATTTAAACAATGTTTTGTCCACCGAACCGATGGTGAAATCATGTTGTAACAGAAATGCGGTTAGTGTATCATACCAGGCTCTAGGTGCTTGCTTTAGACCGTATAAAGCTTTGTTTAACCGATATACATGGTTTGGAAATTCAGCACTTTTGAAACCGGGTGGTTGTTCAACATACACCTCTTCACGTAGGTCACCATTCAAAAATGCACTTTTAACATCCATTTGAAAAACCTTAAAGTTTTTGAAAGCAACAAAGGCTAGAAAAATCCTAATGGCTTCAATCTTAGCTACAGGAGCAAATGATTCTTCAAAATCAATGCCTTCTTCCTGTTTGTAACCTCGTGCCACTAATCTGGCTTTGTTCCTTGTGACCAAACCGTCTTCACTGAGTTTGTTTCTAAATACCCATCTTGTTCCTATAACTGGTTGATCTTTCGATCTAGAGACTAAGTACCAGACTTTACTACTCTCGAACTGGTTTAGCTCTTCTTGCATTCCCAAGATCCAATCCGGATCTGACAATGCTTCATCTATTCTTTTCGGCTCAATATGGGATATAAAAGCGGAATTAAAGTATCCTTCCAGAAGTTGACCCCTAGTTCAAACAGGTTCTGAAGGGTCACCTATAATTTGCTCAGGAGGATGTTTAGTGTTTCTTTTGAAATTCGGTTTAGAGATGTCTACCAAATTGCCGTTTATTTGATCAAGGCTAGACATGTTGGTAGGCTGAACAAGATTGTCAGATCGACCGACTTCCTCGGATTGGACCGAAGTGTCAGCTTCCTGTCGTGGAACAGCTTGATCAGGCTGGGTTTCAATATTACCTATTTGGTCATGGACAAACCGCCTGAAAACCGGGATTTCATCTTCACTATCAGAGTGGATATTGTTGTTTTCTAATTTGTTGTGTAGATCAAGGCATGATGCAGTATTACTTTCAACCGATTCATCGAAAACAACGTGAAGTGTTTCTTCCATGGTTGAAGTTCTATTATTATACACTTTATATGCCTTACTCACTGCTGAATAACCTAGCATGATCCCAGTATCGGTTTTTGCATCAAAAGCAGAGAGTTGGGTTTTACCATTTATATGTATATAGAATTTACAACCGAAAATCTTGAGGTACTTAAGTTTGGGAACCCTGTTAAAATAAACCTCATAAGGTGTTTTGTTATGAAACTTGTTAATTAGAGACCGATTTTGTGTATAACATGCAGTGTTGATAGCCTCAGCCCAAAATTTCTGAGCAATGCCCGAATCGGCTATCATGGACCGTGCGGCTTCCTTGAGAGTCCGGTTTCTTCTCTCGGCCAGGCCATTTTGTTGAGGAGTCCTAGCACTAGACAACTCGTGTCTAATGCTGGATTCATCAAGATATGCGGTTAAGGTACTATTAGTAAATTCGGTACCTCTATCACTTCTAATGCTATTAATGCGAGTTGATTTTTCATTTTGCAAACGTTTAAGCAGTGTAATCAAGTTCGATGCGGTTTCACGTTTAGATGGTAAAAATATTACCCATGTAAATCTAGAATAATCATCAATAACTACCATGGTGTAAAGCATACCTCCTAGGCTAACGACCTGAATCGGTCGAAATAGGTCCATATGAAGAAGATCTAAGCATCGGCTAGATTGGATATTTCATTTACTCTTAAAGGTTGACCTAGTTTGTTTACCCATTTGACATGCTGAGCAAACCTTATCCTGGTTAAATACTATGTCAGGAATATCTTCAACTAGCTTTTTACCGCGAATGTAGTTCAAGGTTTTCATGTTCAGATGATTTAGTCTCTTATGCCACAACCAGGTTTGATCAGTCTTAGCTATCATGCATATAGGGTATTCTACCTTAGTTTTCCAGTCTACCTTGTAAATATTACCTAACCTATTTCCGGTTAGAAGTACGATACCTTGAGAGTTCTTAACTAAGCATGCATGTTTAAGGAATTCTACCGTGTATCCAGCATCACACATTTGACTTATGCTTAGCAAGTTAAAACGTAGGTTTTCAACTAAAAGTACATTATCAATAGTTAAGTTACCATGGACAATCTTACCCTTGCCCACAGTTCTACCTTTTGAGTTGTCACCGAAAGTGATTAGAGCACCAGTTTCTATTCTGATGTCGGTTAGCAAGTTGTTGTTCCCGGTCATATGTCTGGAGCAGCTACTATCCAAGTACCATTCAGAGTTTCCTAGCCGTTTCTTTAGATCCTACAAAATGTACATATTTACAACTATTTGGTACCCACATTTACTTGGGTCCACATGCGATTAGACCCTTGGATATCCAAACCTTGACAAACCGGACGGCCTTCTTTGTTAGGGTTTTAACCGTCCTTTTGGCACTCGGTCTTGTGTATCTCGGTTTTTCTACAAAGGTCTTAAATGGTGGTGATCTTCGGTTTGACCTATGCGGTTCAGCATTGGCTTTCATATATTTGAGAATTTCGGCTTTTCTTTTCACAGGATCAAGCCACTTCTCAGAGTCGGTTGGACCAACATAGTCGTATTTTAGCTTTTCTTCCCTATAGTATGCGGTCAACTCTTCTTCAGCGGTCTAGGAGCTTTTAAGGAATCTTATAAGAGGGAGGTTACTTCTTGTAAACCTTACTATCTCTACGGGTTTTTGGTCTTTAGAGCTATTCTTTGTGTATCCTAGGCCAAACTTGCAACGGGGATGTCTGTAATGACTGCACATTTTCTTTACTATATCACTAGATCTCTTATACGCAGCCATCTTATATTGGAGTCGGGCATTTTCTTCTTCGGTTAGTTCTCTAGCTAGTTCACTAGACTGTTCGGTCCTAATTGGTAGTTCAAGTTCTAGCTCTGTTTCTAAGGTGGAGGTTTCATTAGGTTTTGTGATCTCCGGTTCGGTTATAATGGGTACTTCTGGTTCTGTCGGAATGGGTACTATAGGATCGGTTCTAATGTTGAGTTGCTTAGGTAACATGGCTAGTAGGTTCTTATACTCTTCTACCATGTCATTCAATGCATTATATAACTCATCTTTAGTAAATTCTTCATAGGGAGAGTCAAATACTTGTTCCTCATTTGCCATGAGACATGTGAGTTCATCATCACTGTCACTGTGAGCCCATAAACTTCCTCCATCATCGGCTATCAGTGCTTTCGGTACCTCACTTCCTTCACCGGTTTGTTGATAATTGTTTCGGTTATTTTGGTAATCCGGTTTCCGGTCATCCCTCCTCGGTTTCCTGCATTCCCACTTAAAATGTCCCAAACAGTTACAGTTATAACACCTTACATTGGATTTATCACCATAGTTGTAGTTTGTTGGTTGGCTCCTTTTTATGAACCTTCCAAACTTCTGTGCAAGCATCGCCATGGCATCCTCGGTGAACTGTTCGGCGGTTCTGATCGGTGCAGGTGCAGGTGCCGGTGTAGGTGCGGGTGCAGCCGGTTCTGTAGAGGTGATTAGTACTCTGGTTGATGTTGAGGCCGAGACTTCTTCTTCAGTTCTAGACCTCATTTCAAACTCATATGCCTTAAGATCTTCGAATACATCGTATAGTTTCATCTTACGTAGGCTTTTTGATTCCCTCATTACCATTGTCTTTATGTCCCATATACTTGGAAGAGATCTCAAAGCTTTCATGATGACCTCTTTGTTATCATACCTCTTGCCAAGAGTTGCTAGCTCATCTAACACACCAGTGAACCGGTCACTGTACTCTTTCATTGTTTCTCCCGGTTTCATTTTGATGCTTTCAAACTTCTGAGTAACCACCATTATCTTGTTTCCCTTTCATTTCCCTCAAAGATCTGAATAACCGTGTTCCATGTCTCTTTTGCGGTCTTGCAGTCTCTGATCTTGCAGTATGTGTTTCTGTCCACACTGTTGGAGATCCGGTTTCTAGCATGGTTATCCAGGTTATTTCTTCTCCTATCTTTAGCCGTCTATTCCTTTCTGTCCTTATCAATGAATATCGGTCCTTCGGTCAGAATGGACTCCATCTCATCATCCAAGGTGATTAAGTGTAGGTGCATACGAGCCTTCCAGTTGGCAAAGTCATCACCTTCTAGCATTGGAGGCCTATCGAAAGACATGATTGCTTGAGTATTGAAACTAACTGCTCTAATACCAATTGTTAGTATCTAGATAGCCGTTGGAGGACCGGGGTTGGACCGGTTAGCGGTTCTCACTCGAAGGGTGGTGGTTAATCCGGTTAGAGATTAACACCGGGGTTTCAATACTACACAACCTGTCACAAACCCTTGAACTAGGTTCAAGCGCGGAAGAGGTTTGCTTTCAGGTTGAAGCAGCACACTTGTATGATAGGCAGAACCGGTTTCGGATGATGAAGGTTTGAAAATTGATGGGTCGGTTTCGGTGACCTGGTGATTCGGCTTGGATAGAGTTAAGTCGGTTATAGCGGTACGGGTCGGTTAGAAAATGGAACCGGCAGA
Organism: Impatiens glandulifera; assembly: GCF_907164915.1. Taxonomy (NCBI): domain Eukaryota; kingdom Viridiplantae; phylum Streptophyta; class Magnoliopsida; order Ericales; family Balsaminaceae; genus Impatiens; species Impatiens glandulifera. Next base: position 12,546 of record NW_025919008.1, read on the forward strand.
AAGTAATTGACAAAACCGATTTTATGGATGTTCAGAGATAAAACTCCTACGTCACCCCTTCCTCTCGAAACCGCGAGAAGGATATTCACTAAGGAATACAATTACAATCAGATCGAGACTTATTTCCTGCTCGATAACACTCTTACAATTTGCACCGAAATTGTAAAATACACACACTTCAACTTTTAGTACTCAGACTTTCTCTAGAGATAGAACACACTGTTTTCACTTGTAAATTAAATGCTCTTAGAGTTTCTTGTTGTCTCACTTGTCCCGCATTTACTCTTCTTCAACTGCCCCTTTTATAGGTGAAATATGCCAACGGTCATATTTCACTTCCTTGAATCTGATTGGCTGAGCAGAGGTTCAGTGATTCAGTGATTCAGACTCTGCGGTCATCTTTTCAGACCTGACGGTCAACCTCAGACCTGGCGGTCATCTTTTCAGACCTGACGGTCAACCTCAGACCTGGCGGTCAATCTCACAGACTTGGCAGTCTGTTCTTCCGGTGTGTAAGACAAACCTGCTAGGTTTGTCTTTTACTCAATGTGGACACTGTCTGTTAGACAGTTGTCTGTACTTGGAAGATCTCCTTTCTGACTTATCCCGAAGTAGAAAGATCCTGTAGGACTGTCTTCTGTAGCCTGCAGACTTTCCTCAGACTTGTATGGATATGGAAGTGTTCAGTCTGTTCCTTTGGTATCATCTTCAACAGATACCCGAATTATCTTCTTGTACTGGTCGGTCATTCGACTTAACCGGATGGCTTCTGGTGTGAGTGGTTTAACCGGACATCTTCCGGTTATTCCTCTGCCTTGTGGCTGATCGACTGTCTGATGTTTCCGGTTTTAAGCTTTGGCCGATCCTTTCTTTGTGCGGTCATGTTCCAAGTGTTCCTGGTCGGTTTAGTGACTTGACCGCTAGTTTTCTTAACCGGTTTATTTGTTTGACCGGTCCAGTTCCTTGTTCCTGCATGGAAGGTTTATTTAAGTTAGGTTATGTGAACCGGTCTAATTTTAAAGATATCACATGATCTTTACCCTAATTATGAATTCTAAAAGCCTGTATATATACAGTGTAAACGAGAAGAGCGTGTGAGACTAAAAATCTAGAACAAACAGAGAGAGTTAGAGTTTGTAATCCCTATTATAACTCTATTGAATCGATTTTCCGAAAGTAGGACGAATGACATTGTTAGTCCGAATCTGTGTAAGATTTTTGTGTTGTTATTTCGCTTTTTGTTTACTTTTACGCTATTGTTCGACATTCCACTACGATTGCAATTTTTCCGTTTTCAATTATAGGATGATAATTTTTTACCATAGACTAAAATATCCTCAAGTTCTAATTAAGATAATAAAAGTAATATATCTAACAAATAATTAGAGTCTCCATCAATGACTAAGATAACCATTAATGGAGGCAATGGAAAACTATCACTTGATTGACTCAATAACGATAATAAGGCTTTGATACCATGATATAATAAAGAGAGAAAGATCGTATTGAATTGTTATTCATGATTACCTCTAAGTTATGTTTATTATATAGACATTTTGATCAACATATAAGGAAATTAATATAATAAAATAATATAATATTAATAATAAAAATAAAATTTTATAATATTGTGATAATATATATATATATATATATATATATATATATATATTTTTTATTTTATATTTTAACTATTTGAATTTAAATCTAAAAAATCTTATCACTCTCCGAATTATCATGAATCCTTGCTTGAGAGACTAATTGGAAGTTGAATAATAGGTGTTCCACATATTGCTTTTGGAAATGATTTGACAAATAGTTTTGTGATGTTTTGGCAATTTATGATTTAAGTTGGAATAGAGTTTGGAATTTATACTTGGCAGCTTGTATGTTGGTTCTGGTTGGATGCAATGATCAGATGTAGCTGGAGGAGTTATGTCTGTGGTGAGATGGCGGAGAAGATTAGTAAGATTTTATGTGGGTTGATCTAAGATCAAGTAAGATTTGATTAGAGTTTGAGAAAAGTGGAAACAGGTTCTGAAATATTGGTTGCTGTTGAGCAAAATATTTGTTTGGACCAAAAAAAGGGGTTCCGGGGATCTCCTATCTGCCTAGCACCAGCTACTACGTCCACGCTTTGCATTGTTGCTCCAATGAGTCTTTCCATTTAACAAACACCCCGGTTCATACTAAGGCTTTCCTCGCTTCCTAGTAAACAAAAAAATAATAAATAGTAATTCTTAGGATTGTAACCCAGGACCTACCTCCCGACATTCCTATGTTCGTGTAAGAGGCCAACCACTTATGTGTTTTGTTCCGCTGCCCAGATACATATTCCATGTCATTCCTTAGCCGGCCTAAGGGCTTTGCTTAATCTTATTTGATTTAATTTATTTTCTAGCATTTAACTTCTTTAATTAATTTTAAAGAATCTTTAAAAATTAATATAATACTTAAAAATAATATTTTCAACAAAATTTTAAAAAAAAATCTTTTTAAGATCTGTTTACTTTATTTCTGTATTTCTTTATTGCATTTATATTCCTTACTTTAATTTAAAAAATCCTAAAAATATAAATCACTAAAAAATAATATTGTTTTAAAAATAATTTTTTTTTTGGATAAGGGTCTGTTTTGATTTTATTTCCTTTTTAAATTAATATTTTTTTTCTAGGTACCACTTTCGAGCATCATCACTCGCCTTCATGTATTAACAATTTTCATAATATTTTAGGTTTGGAACATTTGACAATAACATAGACAGGGCCGGCTATTAGGGTGGGCAAGATGGGCCACCGCTCAAGTCCCCAAATTTAAGAAAGCCCAAAATTTTTTTTATACAGTACTATAAAAAAAAAATAGGTTTTATGTTTCTTTTGTTCTCTCTCTAAATTTTTTTTATATAGTACTATAAAAAAAATTAGGTTTTATGTTTCTTTCTACTCGGCTCTCTCTCTCTCAAATTTAGGCCCAAATCTTAGATCGCCTAGGGCCCCAAAAATGAACGAAATGGCTGATACATAGATGAATGTTTAAGAATAAAATGATATAAACTAAACAAATGTCTAAGCTTTGATTCACCTATAGATGCATGTCATAAGATTTGATAAATAAATAAGGTGTAAATTTATTTTTTGAAAACGACTGAGAGTTTAAAGTAGAGACCATTAGGCGATAGACACGTGAGACATAACGACAATGCTCATTTTCACGTGTAACTAAGCACCAAACTAGAAACATAATTTATAAAATGCGTTTGAACATGCAAAATATTTTTCTTTCTTAATTTTTTAAAAAGTAATTAGGTGTTGACTCTAAAAATGTCACAACTAGTATAAATCAACAATTTTAAATTCACTCTAGTCAAGCCGACCATTTTGTTTGATTCTTTCACTTGAGCCTCGAGAGGAAGATGAGTTACGGGGCACAACTATCGAGTTTGAAAACCTCTTTTCGGAAATGGTCGATTTTGGCGTTACACTTATTTTAACGCATCATTTTCATTTTTCTAATTAATATGTCACGTTTTAAATAAATGATATTTAGAGACGTTTTGAACTTATTTTTTTAAAACTCAATATTGTTTTTGAGATTTACATATTTTAATTTGTCAAAGTTAGTTTGAGTGACCAAAAATATGTGTAATTTGATAAAATATTTGAGAAAATTTGATTAGATAGATTTTGTATTTATTTTTTAAAAACTTTTATAACGACATAACTTTGTGTACGATTTATCAATTTGAACGTATTCATATATTAAATTAAGTATTTTTTTCAAGATATATGCGTTCAAAACTGTTGAATACGATTTGAATGTTTAAAAAAACATGTAATGTACCGGAATAATTGAAAGAAAAAAAAAGAAAATTACTATTTTATATTTATAAATGTGATAAATTAATTAAGATAATAAAAATATTATGTTAGAGTAAGGCTGTGTTTGGTTGACAGTACAAGTAGGTATAACACTATTGTATAGTATAAACTATACCAATAGTGTTTTAATACGGTATTTATTATATTTTTACTATTGGTATAAATTTATATCCCTAAATAATTTATACCTCATATTTGGTATAAAATAATAACTAGACACCCTACGTACAACACTATCCTTATATTACTTAATTTTTAATTTCACATTATAACCTTGTTAGATAAAATCAGACCGGTTCAAATAAACCTAACTTAAATAAACCTTCCATGCAGGAACAAGGAACCGGACCGGAAAAACAAAAGAACCGGCTAAAGAAAACTAACCGGTCAAGTTAGTAAACCGACCAAGAATACTTGGAACGTGACCGCACAAAGAAAGGATCGGCCAAAGCTTAAAACCGGAATCATCAAACAGCCGATCAGCCACAAGGCAGAGGAATAACCGGAAGAAGTCCGGTTATATCACCCATACCGGAAGCGATCCGGTTAAGTCAAATGGCCGACCAGTACAAGAAGACAATTCGGGTATCTGTTGAGAATGATACCAAAGAAACAGACTGAACACTTCCATATCCATACAAGTCTGAGGAAAGTCTGCAGGCTGCAGAAGACAGTACTACCGGATCTTTCCACTTCGGGATAAGTCAGAAAGAAGATCTTCCAAGTACAGACAACTGTCCAACAGACAGTGCCTACATTGAGTAAAAGACAAACCTAGCAGGTCTGTCTTACATACCGGAAGAACAGACTGCCAAGTCTGAGGTTGACCATCAGGTCTGAGGAAACGACCGCAGATCTGAATCACTGAACATCTGCACCCCTGCTCAACCAATCAGATTCAAGGCAGTGAAATATGACCGTTGGCATATTTCACCTATAAAAGGGGCAGTTGAAGAAGAGTAAACGAGAGACAAGTGTGACATACAGCAAGCATTTAATTTACAAGTGAAAACAGCGTGCTCTCTCTCTAGAAAGCCTAGTGTTAAAGTTGAAGTGTTTAACTTACAATTCCGGTACAAATTGTAAGAGTGTTATCGAGCAGGAAATAAGTCTCGATCGGATTGTATTTGTATTCCTTAGTGAATATCCTTCTCGCGGTTTCGAGAGGAAGGGGTGACGTATGAGCTTTATCTCCGAACATCCATAACATCGGTCTTGTTATTTACTTCTGCCGGCTCCATTATCTAACCGATTTACACTAACTTAACTACACTACTCTAAACTGACTCTATATTATCCATATCGAACCACCAGGTTACCGAAACCGACCCACCATTCTTCAAACCTTCATCATCCGAAACCGGCCTTGCCTATTATACAAGTGTGCTGCTTCAACCTGAAAGCAAACCCCTTCCGCACTTGAACCTAGTTCAAGGGTTTGTGACAGGTTGTGTAGTATTGAAACCCCGGTGTTAATCTCTAAACGGATTAACCACCACCATTCGAGTGAGAACCGCTAACCGGTCCAACCCCCGGTCCTCCAGCGGCTACCTACATCCTAACAATTGGTATCAGATCAGTTAGTTTCAATACTCAAGCAAGCATGTTTCAGGATAGGCCTCCAATGCTAGAAGGTGATGACTTTGCCAACTGGAAGGCACGTATGCACCTGTACTTAATCACCTTGGATGATGAAATGGAGTCCATTTTGACCGAAGGACCGATATTCATTGATAAGGACAGAAAAGAATGGACGGCTGAAGATAGGAGAAGAAACAACCTGGATAATCATGCGAGAAACCGGATCTCCAACAGTGTGGACAGAAACACATACTGCAAGATCAGAGACTGCAAAACCGCGAAGGAGACATGGAACACGGTTATCCAGATCTTTGAAGGAAATGAAAGAACAAAGGAGAACAAGATAATGGTGGCTACACAGAAGTTTGAAAGCATCAAAATGAAACCAGGAGAAACCATGAAGGAATACAGTGACCGGTTCACTGGTGTGTTAGATGAGTTAGCAACTCTGGGCAAGAAGTATGACAACAAAGAGGTCATTATGAAAGCCTTGAGATCTCTTCCAAGTACTTGGGACATAAAAACAATGGTAATGAGGGAATCAAAGAGCCTACGTAAGATGAAACTACACGATGTATTCGAAGATCTTAAGGAATATGAGTTCGAAATGAGATCTAGGACCGAAGAAGTCTCGGCCTCAACATCAACCAGAGCACTAATCACATCTACAGAACCGGTTGCCCTTGCACTTGCACCTGCACCGGCATCGGCTCCTGCACCTGTACCGATTAGAACCGCCGAACAGTTCACCGAGGATGCCATGGCAATGCTTGCACAGAAGTTTGGGAGGTTCATGAGAAGAAGCCAACCGACAAACAACTACTATGGTGATAAATCCAATGTAAGATGTTATAACTGTAACTGTTTGGGACATTTTAAGTGGGAATGCAGGAAACCGAGGAGGGATACCCAGAAACCGGACTACCAAAATAACCGGAACAACTATCAACAAACCGGTGAAGGAAGTGAGGTACCGAAAGCACTGATAGCCGACGATGGAGGAAGTTTATGGGCTCACAGTGACAGCAATGATGAACTCACATGCCTCATGGCAAATGAGGAACAAGTATTTGACTCTCCTTGTGAAGAATTTACTAAAGATGAATTATACAATGCATTGAATGACATGGTAGAAGAATATAGGAATCTACTAGCCATGCTACCTAAGCACCTCAACATTAGAACCGATCCTATAACACCCATTCCGACAGAACCAGAAGAACCCATTATAACCAAACCGGAGGTAGTAAAACCTGATGATATCCATACTTTAGAAACCGAGTTAGATTCTAAGACCGAACAATCTAGTGAACCGGCTAGAGAACTAACCGAGGAAGAAAATGCCCGACTTCAATATAAGATGGCCGCATATAAGAGATCTAGTGATATAGTAAAGAAAATGTGTAGTCATTACAGACATCCTCGTTGCAAGCTTGGCCTAGGATACACTGAGGATAGCTCCAAAGACCGAAAACTCGTAGAGAAAGTAAGGTCTACAAGAGGTAACCTTCCCTTTATAAGATTCCTTAAAAGCTCCTAGACCGCTGAAGAAGAGGAGACCGCATACTATAGGGAAGAAAAGCTAAAATACGACTATGTTGGTCCAACCGAATCTGAGAAATGGCTTGACCCTGTGAAAAGAAAAGCCGAAATCCTCAAACATATGAAAGCCATTCCTAAACCGCGTAGGTCAAACCAAAGATCGCCAAACCAAAGATCATCACCATTTAAGACCTATGTAGAAAAACCGAGATACACGAGACCGAGTGCCAAAAGGACAGTTAAAACCCTAACAAAGAAGACCGTCCGGTTTATCAAGGTTTGGATACCTAAGGGACTAATCGCATGTGGACCCAAGTAAATGTGGGTACCAAATAGTTGTAAATATGTACATTTTACAGGATCTAAAGAAACGACTAGGAAACTCTGAATGGTTCTTGGATAGCGGCTGCTCCAAGCACATGACCGGAAACAGCAATTTGTTAACCGATATTAGAATAGTAACCGGTGCTCTAATCACCTTTGGTGACAACTCAAAAGGTAGAACTGTGGGCAAGGATAAGATTGTCCATGGTAACCTAACTATTGATAATGTACTTCTAGTGGAAAACCTACGTTTTAACCTGCTTAGCATTAGTCAGATGTGTGATGCTGGATACACGGTAGAATTTCTTAAACATGCATGCTTAGTTAAGAACTCTCAAGGTATTGTACTGCTAACCGGAAATAGGATAGGTAACATTTACAAGGTAGACTGGAAAACTAGAGTAGAACATCCTATATGCATGATAGCTAAGACTGATCAAACCTGGTTGTGGCATAAGAGACTAAACCATTTAAACATGAAAACTTTAAACTACATTCGTGGTAAAAAGCTAGTTGAGGGAATTCCTGATATAGTATTTAATCAAGATAAGGTTTGCTCAGCATGTCAAATGGGTAAACAAACTAGGTCAACCTTTAAGAGTAAAGGAAATATCCAATCTAGCCGATGCTTAGACCTTCTTCACATGGATTTATTTGGACCAATTCAGGTCATTAGCCTAGGAGGTATGCTCTACACCATGGTAGTTATTGATGATTATTCTAGATTTACATGGGTAATATTTCTACCATCTAAACGTGAAACCGTATCAAACCTGATTACACTTCTTAAGCGCCTGCAAAATGAAAAATCAACTCGCATCAATAGCATTCGAAGTGATCGAGGTACCAAATTTACCAATAGTACATTAACCGCATATCTTGATGAATCCGGCATTAGACACGAGTTGTCTAGTGCTAGGACTCCTCAACAAAATGGCCTAGCCGAGAGAAGAAACCGGACTCTCAAGGAAGCCGTACGGTCCATGATAGCCGATTCCGGCATTGCTTAGAAATTTTGGGCTGAGGCTATCAACACTGCATGTTATACACAAAACCGGTCTTTAATAAACAAATTTCACAACAAAACACCGTATGAGGTTTATTTTAACAGGGTTCCCAAACTTAAGTACCTCAGGATTTTCGGTTGTAAGTGTTATATACATATAAATGGTAAGACCCAACTCACTGCTTTTGATGCGAAAACCGATACCGGGATCATGCTAGGATACTCAGCAGTAAGTAAAGCATATAGAGATATATAATAATAGAACTGCAACCATGGAGGAAACAATTCACATTGTTTTCGATGAATCGGTTGAAAGCAATACTGCTTCATGCTTTGATCTACACAACAGATTGGAAAATAACAATATCCATTCTGACAGTGAGGATGAGACTCCAGTCTTCAGGCGGTTTGTCCATGACCAAATGGGTAACATTGAAACCCAGCCGGATCAAGCTGTTCCACAACAGGAAGCTGACACTTTGGTCCAATCCGAGGAAGTCGGTCGGTCTGACAATCCTGTTCAGCCTACCGACATGTCTAGCCTTGATCAAGTAAACGGTAATTTGGTAGACATCCCTGAACTGAATCTCAGAAGAAACAGTAAACATCCTCCTGAGCAAATTATAGGTAACCCTACAGAACCTGTTCGAACTAGGGGTCAACTTCTGGAAGGATACTTTAATTCCGCCTTTATATCCCAGATTGAGCCGAAAAGAATAGATGAAGCATTGTCAGATCCGGATTGGATCTTGGGAATGCAAGAAGAGCTAAACCAGTTCGAGAGTAGTAAAGTCTGGTACCTAGTCCCTAGACCGAAGGATCAATCGGTCATAGGAACAAGATGGGTATTTAGAAACAAACTCAATGAGGACGGTTTGGTCACGAGGAACAAAGCTAGATTAGTGGCACAAAGTTATAAACAGGAAGAAGGCATTGATTTTGAAGAGTCATTTGCTCATGTAGCTAGGATTGAAGCCATTAGAATTTTTCTTGCCTTTGCTGCTTTCAAAAACTTTAAGGTTTTTCAAATGGATGTTAAAAGTGCATTCTTGAACGGTGACCTACGAGAAGAGGTGTATGTTGAACAACCACCCGGTTTCAAGAGTGCTGCATTTCCAAACCATGTCTACCGATTAAATAAGGCTTTATACGGTCTAAAGCAAGCACCTAGAGCCTGGTATGATACACTAACCGCATTTCTATTACAACATGATTTCACCATCGGTTCGGTGGATAAAACATTGTTTAAATTTGAAAAGAAGGAGCATATCCTACTTGTTCAAATCTATGTGGATGATATCATTTTCGGGTCCACCGATCCTAAGCTATGTGATAAATTTTCAAAAATGATGACTGACAAGTTTGAAATGAGTATGATGGGAGAATTAAGTTTCTTCCTAGGTCTTCAGGTTAAACAACTCAAAGAAGGAACATTCATTAGCCAATCTAAGTACACCAAGGAGCCACTAAAGAAGTTCGGGATGGACACTTGCTCCTCGGCGGCTACTCCAATGAGCTCATCGATTAAATTGGACAGAGATGATGAGGGCCAATCGGTAGACCAGATTGCATACCAGGGCATGATCGGTTCCCTCCTATATTTGACAGCGAGTAGACCGGACATTTTGTTTGCAGTCGGTGTGTGTGGGAGATTCCAAGCAAATCCAAAACAATCCCACTACACAGCCGCAAAGAGGATACTAAAGTATCTAAAGGGCACACCTGATGTCGGTCTATGGTACCCAAAGGACTCGTCCTTTAATCTAACAAGTTACTCAGATGCAGACTATGCAGGCTGTAAGATCGACAGAAAAAGTACTAGCGGAACATTTCAGTTCCTAGGTGACCGGCTTGTCTCATGTCATAGCAAGAAACAGACATCGGTGGTCACATCCACTGTAGAAGCTGAATACCTGGCGGTCGGAAGTTGCTGTTCACAATTACTTTGGATACAACAACAACTAAAGGACTTCGGTGTCACAGCCGAAGAGTCCCCGATCTTCTGTGACAACACGAGCGCCATAGCAATTACTTACAATCCGGTTCTCCACTCTAGGACCAAGCACATTGACATACGGCATCACTTCATCCGGGAACATGTCACGTTGAAGCATATCCGGCTGGAATACGTATCGACCGACCAACAAGTAGTCGATATCTTCACAAAGCCTCTACAGGAAGCTAAGTTCTCTCAATTTAGACTTACTCTTGGTTTAACCGACATTAGTCAAATCCTTCCTAAGGATGCTTAAAGGGAAACCGGTTCGGACAGATAAAATCGGTAGTTCTTCCTAAGCTGTTGAATCTCAAATCTTCAAGATACCTATGGAAGAACCGCCTAGCTCATCAGATAGAGTAAACCGACCGGCTACTTGGTGCATGCACCAAATAACCGCATCGGGATGAACAACTAATGACTGACCGGTTCGGAAGCAGGTTATCTTAGATTATTTGAATTTCAAACATAAGTGGAATAATTATCAGTGTTTGAAGATATCTGTTCTGAAACATTGCCCTTTCAAAGTAAACTGGTCGCACCTAAAAAGACGTGAAGATCTGTTGATATCTTTCATAGTCCAGGCCTTTGACCAACACCCTATACTGCAAACATACCTATTTCATGCAATACATATTTATCCTACAGTTAATAGATATCATCCTATTTAATACCTGGACAATAGGATAATCCCTAAACTAGTATTTAAGTAAATCAAACATTCACCAAAACATTCACAAGACAAAAGATCATCCTCTCACTAAGGCAAAAATGTCTCAGTTTCCCAACATCCTTCAGGTTGATTTTCAATCCTGTTCAAACACAGAGCACTATGAGGTGTATAAGATAATCAAATCTCTGGAGGAAACCGGTCTTCGGTACTTCCTGGACGACAAACACACCATCTATCCTGAATCCATTCTAGAGTTCTTCTATCACGCCAGGGTGTTCAGAGGGACCCCCCCACTTTGAAACTCGCATTCAATCTAAAGTGGGAGGTATCATCTTTGACTTCACCGAGAGGGACTTCGCGCGGTGCTTTAGCCTGCCAAAGCACGGGTTGACAGATCTAGATGTTCCAGCCGACATAAAGGCCGAAATCTCCATCGCCCTCGCACGGTCTGACGAACCGGTTGAGGATCACGGTACAAAATCGCACTTGAGAGCTGAATATCAGCTCCTCAATGATGTGATCGGTAAGAGCATCTTCGGAAAGGATGTCACAAATACCTACAGTACCTCGACCTTCAACATGATGGCGGCTATAATCACCGGTACACCGGTGAACTGGTCCAGGGTGCTGTTTGACGTCCTTATCTGGATGGTTGGCATCCGATCAGTCGGTTTCATCCCCCAACTAAGCTGTCTTCTTGTGGAGCTTGGTGTCCCAACCTGTCCTGGAGAAGGTTTAAACCAAGCCCAAGTGCTGACTAAAGAAGTAACCGACTCTTTTTATGAGCGGTTCGAGAGAGCTTGGAGGAGAAGAAACCGCCGCAATAACCGCAACGGTGTCGTCAACTCTCATGAACACTAAGTTACTCCTTCCTGCACCCGGTCGTTTTGCTTCATGCACCGGATGCATCCTTATCCAACCTATCTTTGATCGTTTCGGATTGATCTATGTCTTCTTCGGTTTCACTTATGTTCCTTTTGATTCTATGCTTTCTTCGTTATTACTAATGCCTTTTCGGCACTATCTATGTTGCTTTCGGTCTCCTTTGATTAATCTCGGTTATGTTCTTGCAATTAATGAAAAAGGAATCCTTAATTAATGAGATAACCCCCAACCACCTGAACATTTAATATCCAACTAACTTGGTTACTTCTCAATTAATACCTACCTCGGGCTCCGCAATCTGCCTCTTCCCCATGCACCTTGGAAACATAAAGATTCTTTTGTCTAATAAAACAAAACTCACAATCAATGGTTATGTTTTCCCTCCAAAACCGATCCTATATAAGGAGCCATCTTCTAATCAACTTACCACATCCTAAAGCATAAAACACTTCTGAAATCCTTTGAATTCCATCTCTCTTAATACCGTAATCATGCCGAGCCGAACTTTGGGAAACTTTTTGAGCGTTGACTTCCACTCTTGTATGGAAGAGTGGGATGGAAATCTTGAAAAGGAGGTTATGTTTCAATCTCTAACTGCAACCGGTCTTCGACCCTTCATCGAAGAGGCCAGTCCCATTCTCTTGGAAGATGTCAAGGCCTTCTTTCGAAGCGCCTGCATCAGGGGAAATTATATCGTCTCTACCGTCAGAGACCACACCTTCTGGATTGATGAAGCCGAATTTGCTTCACTATTCGGTCTACCCACGGAAGGATTCTCTGACTTTCCAACAATAGAGGACCTTGCGGGATTTGAGCACGCACTGTACCTCTCGGCCACCATTTATCCGGTGGAACACTATGGGCCAAAAACCCAGCTCGCTAGTCACGGTCAACTTCTTCTCGAGATCGTGACTCGATCGATCCTATGTCAGTCACCGAATCAACGGTACTCTAGAAATACCTATAATATATTGACTCATATTATTGGCAGGACGGCCATCAACTGGTCAACGGTCATATTCGAAAACCTGAAGAACATGGTGCTGACCAAGAAAGGTCTCGGTTATGCACCACATATAAGTAAGCTGATTCTCGGGTACCGGCCAGAGTTTGGACCAGGCACACCGGTCTCCTCCTCGAACATCCTTGACAAGGATTCGATGGTGGAAAGGATTTCCAGAATGTCTTTTCCATAGGCTGTACCTTTCCATTGCTTATGTATGCTTATTTCAATACCGATCCATTTGTCGGTCTTCTTTCTGCAACGTTTCTTGAATACAATCTCATTTCAGTTTAAATGGTCGAGTTTCTTAACATTTTAAATATCTAAGTAACTGATTAACACTATCAAAACAACCGCGTTCCTATCCTGCTTCAAAGAAAAACCGTTCAAACCCTACTCACTCTAAATAATTGGTTAAACTTAGAAACCGCAGCATCAATAATCGGTCTCAAAAGAAGACTACGTCATCAATGGCGAAAGCAAAAGTTTTGGAGGGAAATTTCCCGCCCAAAAACTTCCGCCCACGGATTGGCGCCCACTCCATTCCCGCCCATGGTTTGCCGCCCTTTCAGCGTGGAGGGAAATTTCCCGCCCAATGTTGATGGGACGGTTGGGCTTCCAAACCGCATCTATAAAAGGGACTCTCGGCCATTTTATTTCATTCTCACGCGATATTACTTTCTCTCTCTAAGCTCTCAAACTCTCTAAAGAGGTTATCTCTCAAACTTTCTCACACTCTCTAAAATGGGACGCGATTCGGCCTTGTTTAAGCACTTGACCCAGGTGGATTTCGAGGAAATCCGACAGAAAGGCACGCGCGAGGCAAAGGAGGTTATTGACCGGGTAGCCGAAACCGGTCTGGAGTACTTTCTCGGCGGCCCTCATGTTCTTTATAAGGATGCGGTTACGGAATTCTTCAATACCGCAACCATCTCTGACAAAAAGATCACCGCAACTGTATGCGGTACTGAAATAGAGCTCACCGAGGCATCGGTGGCTAAGAGCCTGTGTCTTCCAACGGCCGGCCAGGATGCAACGGCGGACATCGAGCTCAAAACCTTTGAGGCAGCATGCCAGATACTCTCGGCGACTAAGGAGACGATAAAAGTATCCGGTAGCAAATCAACGTTGAAACCGGAGTATATTCCAATCTGTGACATATTTGCACGAGCGATTCTAGCACGGGGAGGAAACTATAGCAGCTTAACAAAGGACAAAATCAGGATGCTAGTCGGCCTGATAGAGGGAACAAAGGTCAACTGGGCAAAGGCGGTGTTCAACAACTTAATGGATATGGTGAAAACGGACTCAAACCGGTCTTGGGGATACGCCGTTCCTCTCGGCAAGATCTTCATTCATCACAATATCAACATCGGTCCCGGCGTCACCATCTCCTCTCGAAGTCTGATACGATCCAAACAATTCCTGGAAAGGAAGCAGCCGGCCCCCGGTTCCACAGGTGGCCGAAAGAAGGCGACCGGCAAGAAAGCGGCCCCAGCCAAAGAAAAGGCCGAAAGCAAAGGAAAAGAGAAAGTCACTTTCTCGGAACCGCCGCAGCAAACGGAGGATGAAGAATCGGCTTCCCACTCTGAAAGAACCGATACAGAAAAGACCGATGATGAAAGATCGACCAATGAAGAAGAGCATTCGGGCCAGAGCCCCGATAATGCCGGACCTGACACCAACCCTGAGACCACCGAGGGTGGTGAAGATGATGGTGAAGAAGGTGGTGAAGAAGCCGGTGATGAAGGCGGCGACAAAGATAATGAGGAGGCCGAAGAAGCAGAGGCTGATAGGGTAACTCTGAAACTCCTTTAGGGCGCCAAAGAGCGAGCCGAGTCAATTGAGGAGTTATACCTGGAATGGCACGAGCACCGGTTTGGCAAACCGTATAGGCAAATCCTACCGGGCTACACAGACATGGAATGCATCCAAAGACTGAAGGAAGTGGAGGACTTGATCATGAATCTCACAAAATCCAATACAATTGAAGAAGTATTACACTGAACCTACCTCTTAAAACCACAGGTACAACTACGGAAGCTAACCACACGCATCCGGAAGATTACAGAGAAGTTCGAAGAGGTGGGACCGGAAGACACCTTAACACCGCGGGTGTTAGAAAGGCTTGAAAAAGCCAAAGGAGACCTTATTCAAGAAATTGACCGGCTAGAGGCAATGTACAGTCACAGAGAAATACCGGTCTATACTGCTCCCCGGATCGAAACGAGTCCGGATCACTGTCCAACACCTCCAAGGGAGAATGCGGCATCAGAAGAATCCGATGAAAGGGCGGATCCTCTTCTCACCGGGAAATCTCCACTTACACAACCGGAAGTCTCCGAATCAGACTTCACAAAGGAATGGGTTGAAAGCCGTCTTCAAAGGTTTGAAGACTCAACAACAAAACGGATTGATAGCCGTATTCAAGAGTTTGAAGACTCCGCGGTTCAGCCATTCAAGGAGAGATTCCAAAGAATCGTTTGCTCGGCACTCAAGTTCGCCGACACCACAAGGTATCTTTTGGACAAAACGAAAGAACGGCTCTCAGAAATCGACGAAGATCAACAGGAAGAGGCGGTTCTGCGCAGTAAATATTTTAAGCGAACCGTAATTTTGGAGGATACGACCTCCGAGTTAAAGGAAAACTTTGGCCGGCTTGAAAGAGAGACCGATCAACGATTGGCGGAGGTTGCTGAGGACCTGGTCGGCACAACACTCGGACGGGTCTCCGAGCTCGAGAAGAAAAATGAGGGTCTCGAGGCCGAACTCAAGGCGCTTTCCAAACAAGTTACCGAACTGCTGAGGGCTAAGATAAATGCGGATGCCGCGGTTGTAGAGGCTAATGCCCAAGCGGCTAAGAAGGTCCAGGATGAGCTGGACGCCGAAGCAAGTAAAGAGAAGGAGGCACCGCGATCATCCCAACTTACCGAGGAAGAAGAGGAATCCGAGCGACTTCGAAGGGCAGAGGCCAAGTTCCCGGGACTTACAAAGAAAGCAGCCGCTCAAGCTGCAAAGGATGTTGCGCGGTTAGAAAGGGAGAGACGGAGGCTGGAAGGTTTCGCGGACGACAATAAAAAGAAAAAAGGCGGCCTCTTCTGCTTCAGTTCCGACTAAGCGAAAGAGGGAACCTTCAAAGAAAGTTCAAATAGCCGATCTGCTCAATGAGGTCACTGAAACGGTCATTACGAGTATACCGCAGTAGGCTGCTCAAGTCGAAGAGGAGGTTGAAGAACAACTGCAGCCCCGGTCTACAAGACAACGAGTTTCCGAACCGGCCAGTCGACCGCAACCGGAGAAGAAAAAGTGGAACATATATGACTTCTCGGACTCGGAATAGGGGCTCTCTTTCCTTCACTTGTCTTAGTATTTTTATATATTATGTTATTTTCGGTTATCTATCATATATATAAAGCTATTTTTGAAACCGGCCTACTTAGTTTTGATAATTTTAAATAAAATAATCAAAAAGGGAGAAATTGATAAAATAAAATATAAGACTTTTCCAAAAATTTTCTCTCAAAATTTTTCGAAAAAAAAAAATTCTCCTAAGTCAGTTTCAAAAATCCGGACAAACAAAACAACCGGCCTACGGTTGCAAACTTACATGATTTTGATAATTTTAAATAAAATAATCAAAAAGGGAGAAATTGTTAGATAAAATCAGACCGTTTCAAATAAACCTAACTTAAATAAACCTTCCATGCAAGAACAAGGAACCGGACCGGACAAACAAAAGAACCGGCTAAAGAAAACTAACCGGTCAAGTTAGTAAACCGACCAAGAATACTTGGAACGTGACCGCACAAAGAAAGGATCGGCCAAAGCTTAAAACCGGAATCATCAAACAGCCGATCAGCCACAAGGCAGAGGAATAACCGGAAGAAGTCCGGTTATATCACCCATACCGGAAGCGATCCGGTTAAGTCAAATGGTCGACCAGTACAAGAAGACAATTCGGGTATCTGTTGAGAATGATACCAAAGGAACAGACTGAACACTTCCATATCCATACAAGTCTGAGGAAAGTCTGCAGGCTGTAGAAGACAGTAC
The DNA here is from genome assembly GCF_907164915.1 of Impatiens glandulifera. Taxonomy (NCBI): domain Eukaryota; kingdom Viridiplantae; phylum Streptophyta; class Magnoliopsida; order Ericales; family Balsaminaceae; genus Impatiens; species Impatiens glandulifera. The sequence continues at coordinate 29,487 of NW_025919008.1, forward strand.
TACCGGATCTTTCCACTTCGGGATAAGTCAGAAAGAAGATCTTCCAAGTACAGACAACTGTCCAACAGACAATGCCTACATTGAGTAAAAGACAAACCTAGCAGGTCTGTCTTACATACCGGAAGAACAGACTGCCAAGTCTAAGGTTGACCATCAGGTCTGAGGAAACGACCGCAGATCTGAATCACTGAACATCTGCACCCCTGCTCAACCAATCAGATTCAAGGCAGTAAAATATGACCGTTGGCATATTTCACCTATAAAAGGGGCAGTTGAAGAAGAGTAAACGAGAGACAAGTGTGACATACAGTAAGCATTTAATTTACAAGTGAAAACAACGTGCTCTCTCTCTAGAAAGCCTAGTGTTAAAGTTGAAGTGTTTAACTTACAATTCCGGTACAAATTGTAAGAGTGTTATCGAGCAGGAAATAAGTCTCGATCGGATTGTATTTATATTCCTTAGTGAATATCCTTCTCGCGGTTTCGAGAGGAAGGGGTGACGTAGGAGCTTTATCTCCGAACATCCATAACATCGGTCTTGTTATTTACTTCTGCCGGCTCCATTATCTAACCGATTTACACTAACTTAACTACACTACTCTAAACTGACTCTATATTATCCATATCGAACCACCAGGTTACCGAAACCGACCCACCATTCTTCAAACCTTCATCATCCGAAACCGGCCTTGCCTATTATACAAGTGTGCTGCTTCAACCTGAAAGCAAACCCCTTCCGCACTTGAACCTAGTTCAAGGGTTTGTGACAGGTTGTGTAGTATTGAAACCCCGTTGTTAATCTCTAACCGGATTAACCACCACCCTTCGAGTGAGAACCGCTAACCGGTCCAACCCCCGGTCCTCCAGCTACCTAAATCCTAACAAACCTTTATTAATATTATATATAATTTATTATTATTTAATATATTAAATATATTTTATTTAGTTTTAATATTATTATTATATATAATCATTTTTAATATATAATTTTTTTATCTAGTTCAATATTTTAATTAAAAATATATTTTATTTATTTTTATAACGAATAATTTAATTAATTATAATTTTTTATATTTATTTATATTATAAATAATATTGTTTATTTTATATATTATTTTTATTTTCAGTTTATTTTATTAAAATTATTAATAATATTAAAATTAAATAAATATAATTTACGATTTATATTATAATTAATTTTTTATATTTTAATTAAAATTACATTAATTATTAAATAATAACACTAAAATAGTTTATACTAATAAACAATATAAATATATAAAATAATAATAATAATAATAATTTTAAATTCACATTTATAAAACTTATATTACATTCTTATATTATATACCAAACACAAAATTATAAATTATATACAACTTATACCATTTTTATAATTTATACCAAACATTAATAACCTATATAATTTATAATACCTTATACTATTTATATCCCGTTATAATTTATACTTTTATACAACTTATACCCTATATAATTTATACCAGATACCGAATACTACCTAAGAATACAAACATTCATGTTTGTGAGAAAAAATTAAATGGTTACAATAATGATAATTTGGTCTCATATAACACAATTTAAATCGAATTTCATTTTATAAAACGATACAAGTTCGAACTCTAAAGTATAATTATAACTTTTATTATATTATCATTTATCAATATATACTTTCATAGTGTATTATAATATACTAATTGAAAATAATAAAAAATGTATAAATTTTAATTCAAAGTAAATTACAATTTTGGTTAAATTTTTTATATTTTAATATTCAAACAAATCATGAAATTTAAATTGTAAACATACCCTAATTAATTGTTTATATCATCCTAGCTTAGGGGTTAGGTGAGTTTTAGAATAAAGGAATCAACTTGAATATTTTATACAAGTTTTAGGGTTCATTTGAATATTTGGTCAAACCCTAATATTATTTTCAAGTGATATTAGAGAATTTCAACTTCTTTTATCTTTCTTGTCATATGCCGTCGACTAGCTACGTTGAAAACACAAACCCTAAACCCACAAGCCGACTTCTTGCTCTTAAACCTCGGCAGGTACTACTAGCTGAGCTCAACGCCAAGGCCGCGCTAACGATGAAGCCCTCCACCGAAAGCAGGTCTGTTCTCATCCATTCCATCCTGTGCTTCCTCGACTCCAACGCCTTCTCCAAAACCCTCAAGCGCTTTCTCTCTGAAGCTCAAATTCAGGTTCTTTAATGATTGGTCAAATTTGTTTTAAACATAGTTATGTAGTTGTGCCAAAATGACTATCGTATCACAGTAACATACTTTAATACTAGTTCAACATCAAAAGCAGTTCCGGTAGTTCATGTTGTATTTTAAATAATGTTCTATTTTGACTAGTTACATTGACTGTTTTGATGAAATTATGCAGGATGATAGTTGGAAGGCCTGCTCATTTAATCTGGAAGACATATTTAGCAATCATTTCCAGACATGGTAAGGAAACAAGCTTTTGAATTTTCGCCAGCTTTGGTCTCAAAGAAATTATATCCTTGGTTGTCTAGTAAAAGTTCACAATTGTTCTCCGCCCAATTTCAAGTACTATACTGGGTTTCGTTAATGATTGTTGTTGTCAGTGGTTCTTAGATTGGTTTTTAAGGAGAATGGCCGATAACTTGGTCAACTTAGGATGTTTTAATCCTATGATGTATTCCATTTTCTGTTTCCTTGTAGTTTGTTCTATAGAGGTGAGCATCCCAACCGCCATACCCTCCATACCCGAACAAAAACAAATGATCTACCAAAAATAGGGTCTTGATAGAGTATAAATCGATCTATTAGGTGAGATTGATATATAGCCAAATAACATCTGTGATCATTTTAGTTTCTACTCAAAATATTTTGCATTATTTATTAATGGCTGACAACATCAAAAGCCAATCCTTGATAGTTAGCGATATCAATAATATCTTTATGCTGAGATTTTCTTTTGCAGATATAAACCAACTTGAAATTATTAAAAGCATGTGACATTATTACTTTTGTTTGTTTGTTTAAAAATTAACATACCATGGATAATGAAATTTAGGCTTGATATCAATCGTAATTATTGGAAGCTGTTGCATTTGTTAATGCTTCAACTGTTTTTGTTCAATTAGAACTTTATTTTTCTTTCAGTTATTGTTTATCTATTGCTACATTTATTAATTAAAAACTTCATTTGAAACAATTATAATCTATTATTATTTTCAATTACCCAAACTTGATTTGATGATTTCTTGTCACAGACTAAGCTTGTTAATTAAAGACTTATTTGAAGATGTTATTCGTTTGTTTTTGTACTTTATTTTGTCTAATTAAGTTTAGAAAGCTAGTTCACAAGCATGTGATGTGAATTCGTATATCAAAAAAATTGTCAATTGGACCTTATATATTATACTTCTGATACGCTGGATATTGGGTGGATTTGGATTTTGGTAGAGTAGAAACTGATCTATTATGTCTGGATTAATATTTAGCTAAATCACCCAACCAATCCGATCCACGATCACTCCTAGAAGTTTATTTCATGTTGGTGGTAACATATATCCATCCGCCCGTTGCGTGACAGTAATTGAAGTCTCATGATGATGATTATTAGAAGGAAATATTAAATCTTTTGTGATTCATTCTGTTTGTTTAACTTTTACTGTGAATTGTTTTGATGTACAACTATTTCAGCTTTCATTCTCATCTTACATGTGCTTTTTATGGCTTGCAGTGACACTAAATCTGTCATTCTGGAGAAAGGTATGCCATGCTATTGAAACATTCTCTCTTCACAATTGGGGATAATTGATTGCAGCTGAACACTTACTCTTTCAATCTTTTGTTCACAGAGGTACAACCAGAAATTAAAGGTGCTGCTGCTGAAGAAGATGTGAAAAAGAAAAAGAAGAAAAGTGATGCCAATGCAGAATTAGATCCCATTGGAAAGGATAATACTTTGGAGATGGATGAACAGAAAAAGAAAGAAAAAAGCAAGAGGAGGAAAAACAAATCTGGTCTTGAATTACAAGAACTTGAGAAAGAATCAGAACAGCCAGGATTGTCTACAGTAACAGAAGAAAAAGGAAAAAAGAAGAAAAACAAAGTTGATAGATCATCTCTTGAAGAGGGTGGAAAAGAAGTTGGTAAAGAAGAAAAAGAAAAATCTAAAGATGGAAAGAAAATAAAAAAGAAAGGTTTTGAGAAAGATTCCATTGAAGGTGACAAAAGTAAAGAGGAAGTCATTAGTAAAGAGAAATCCAAAAAGAGGAAAAGATCACTTTCCGATGAAAATGCTGAGACAAAAAATTTGCAGGAGGGCAAGATCAGTGATCCAGTTATAGAAGTAAATTCTGTTAATGGCGATAATGGGAAGTCAGAGAAGAAAAAGAGCATTGAAAATGGTCATGTGAGTGAAAATCACTTACAGGATTTGTCAGTTAGTAGGCAAGATAATGAAGAAGACAATTCTGATGCTGGTAGATCCGCTAAGAAACAGCGTATTGAATCTGCAGAGGTATGTATACACCTGATATATAATTGAAATATGTTAATAACTAAATGTATGACAAGATCTATAGTTAAAGTTATGCCTGTTGATATGTCTTCCAAAATGATGATGCTGGTAGTATAAAAAGACAAAAATGAGGTCATTGTTGATAATTCTGCTACACACCTAAGAACTTGTTTGACTAGGTTATTTTGAAATTATTTGCAATTTTTGAGTAAATATTGTTTGATAAAAAAGTAGATTATTTAAGTCAAATGAGCAAAATATCACTGGTATTTAATGTTTTGGAATAGTAAAAGCTCATTTTGTTTCCAGACTTTCAAAGACGGCTCTAATTAGTTTCCTTCGTCATTTTTTTGGGTTAACTTTGTTAGTGTCGTGATGATATGCACTTTAGAAAGAAAAATACATTTTAGTTAATGTTTGAGGGTATGAAATAACTGTGTAAATAAATGGAGGAATATAAATTGGATCATTTTTAAAAGTAGAGGAAGCAAAACCCAGCCTTTTATGCATATTGAAGAAGCAAATAAGCAATCCTTTTTAAAATGTTATAAATGGTAAAGTAAGGTATTTGGTACTTTAATTGGGAATTTGAATGAAAAAGTGATTTATGATGGGATATAAAGTATGCCAAACAAGCCCTAAGGTGTCTTTACATGCTTCATAACTTTGTCACCCACATTGGATGATCTTCAGATGCAAGTCATTTGTAGTATAATTCTCAAGTTCATACCCAAAAGATTAACTGTAACATCCATGATGGAAGATTTATTTTTACAGTAACTACATGTATTGTTTAGGGTGACTTGTGATGTTCATTAGAAACTGTGCCCTTTTGTTACCTCAATAATTTATTTCAATTGCAGCCTAAGTCAGCAGCAAATGCATTTAGAAGAGTAAAAGTGGAAGAGGTGGTTTTCACTGATGAGAGGCTACAAGATAATTCCTATTGGGCAAAGGTCTTTCTTTTTACTCTTGGCATTGTTTATGGCAGTTTTTCTGGTTCCTTCTAATGTCTGACAGTTATAACATGTTGGAACTTCTTCAGGATGGAGCAGATATTGGGTATGGTGCCAAAGCTCAAGAAGTTCTTGGACAAGTTAGAGGAAGGTACATTTATAGTTATGATGTTTTTGTACTCATAATTGGAGCTGTTAGACTTTTTGGCATTTTAATTTATCATATTGTCAAAAAGAATTTAATTTGGCAAAAGATTATGATCTATAAAATATTTCTACTGCAATCAACAAAATTTGTCCAAAAAAAAGCTATAAATAAACAAAAGCTTCCATCCAACACAATCACACTTTTTAGCCTATCAACATAACATTCACTTATGCCAATTTTCAGAAATAATTGTGACAAAAGGATGTACTCAAAATTAGCCATATATATGGAAACTAGTTTTTAGGTACAATCAGATTTGTGTGAAGTTGCAATTGAAGTGTTTTTTTCTTTCTTTCTTCTGTTTGGAACAAACATAACAAATTAAGATCTTTTTGGATCATGATTCAGATGAGAAGCATGCATACAAAAACTACACCTTTTCTTTGTTGTACATTGTTAGATGAGTTTTATGTGCCTGTGATATGCTTTATGGCTAAAAATGTTGCATTACTTGTTTCTGTTATTCTTCAACCTTTGTCTGTATTTAGCCTATTTTCTTTGTGGTCGTCATGCAGGGGCTTCCGCCACGAAAAAACAAAAAAGAAACGTGGTTCATACAGAGGGGGGCAGATTGATTTGGATTCTCATTCGGTAAAGTTTAACTATTCGGACGAAGAATGAGAGGCAATAGCTACTTCTGATTGTTTGTTCTGCTCTTGCATTTTTTGTTGTGGGTTATTTATGGTGGGACGAAGTCTTTGCATTTGGTGTCCCATTGCCAAATTTTGATTTTAATGGTTTTAAACTGGATGATATTATTACCTTCATTGAAATAACTCTTGCATGTTATATTTCTTTCTTTCTTTTTTTCCTTTAAAAGGATTAGATTACTGAACTTAAATCTTTATAATGTGATTGTTTCCTTCAGTTTATCATTTGATTAAGTATAACTTTCCTTAATTTCTAATGGGATTCTTTGATATTTTTCTTCTAACTGCAAATTTACCATCCCAGTTCTCTTGACCTACATCCTGCCCTCAAAAGCATCCAACCTCTTTTCTCCAAACAGAACACGGCTCTTGTTTGATGGACAATTGGTGATTCAAATTAATGATAAAATTACAATTTTTTTATTATTACTTTATTTTTAGAATTAATGAACTCTTTCATTGAATAAAATTTAAAAAGAAAGAATTATTCAAAAAGGAAAATAAGCAAACGAGGTTGATCTAATATAGTTAAATTTTTTAAAATCTTATGTTTTATGATTCTAAAAATTGTTAACTAATTAAATTTATTATTAAATTAGTAAGCTCTTATACTTTTAAATTTACTCTTATGTTTTATGAGTTGATATTTTGATTTTAAGTAATTTATATTTATAATTTAAAAACAAGTTATTATTTATTTAAATAAATAGATTGATATAACTAATTTTGTTTTGTATAATATATTTTTAATTAATTTTATATTTGATTAGATATACAAATAATAAATATATATAATAATTTTTGTAAAAATAAAATTTGGATTTTATAAGTTTAAAAATGCCAACAACCTATTTACATAATAAAAATTAATCTTAGATTACCATGTTCTCGCAACATTGAAAATATTAAGCGGTTCACTAAAATTTTAAAAAAAAAATTATATATAGATCTTGAACTTGTAACCAATATATTCTACCGATAAATTTATTTATTTAATTTTATAAATTTTTGTTTTTTTGATAATATTAAAGTATAAAGTTTCTTTGTATGTGATTTAAGTGATTTATTTTAAATGGTTAGTCATATTAATTAGACATATTTATATATAAAATTATAAATCTAAATCAATAATCTTAATTTAATTAATAATTAAAATGTTAATAATACACCCATACTACTAATATTCAAATCCATTCCTTCTATTTTTAGAAGAAAAAAAGCGTAAAAAAGTAACACCTTTAATAAAAAAAAATGGAAAATTGAGATTCCGTGAGTAAGAAGTTAATGTAGGAAGAAGGATTTAATACAACGTAGTTGTTCCGGTTCCAGTGATGCCAAAAGTCGTTTTGATATACGATTTTATCTTGTTTCTATTTTATTTATTATTCTTGATCTGGAAGTTATCTTTTCCTTTCCTTGGGCAGTACCTCCCAACAAGATTGATCTGCTCAGCTGACTTGATGGATGATGGAACAACTGGCTCAACAACGGACACCAACGCCTTAGTCGTGGTCGAGGATGAGAGCTCATCTTCATTCCTAGAGTTCACATCGAACTCATAGACTTTCAGATCGGCAAACATGTTGTGCTACTCTATCTTGTAAAGGTTTTTGGACTCCTTCATCACCGTCGCCTTAATGTCCCAAGAACGGGAAGAGTCTTCAACGCCTTGACGATGATTTCTTTGTTGTCATATACCTTTCCTAGAGTAGAAAGTTCCATGCCGATGATGGTGAAGCGTTCGTCAAACTAGTTCATCGACTTCCCGAGATGCATCTTGATACTATCGAACTTATGAGTAGCAACCATGAGTTTGTTCTCTTTTGTTTTTTTATTGTCCTCACAGAGTTGGATAATCTTCTCCCATATCTCCATGGAAGTGGAACATGCTCTGATTTTCCCAAACATGTTCTTGTCAAGGGTTTTGTATAAGATGTTCTTGGCCAAGTTATCAAGATTGACCTTCCTTTTATCTTCAGCTATCCATTCGCATCTTGGCTTCTCAATCTTTATCGGACCGTCAGTGATAACGAACCACATATCGTCGTCTTGGCAGGCCAAATGCACCTCCATGCGAATCTTCCAATCATCATACTCTTCATTGCTGAACATGGGAGGCTTGTTGAGGAAAGAAATGATGATATTTGATTGCTTGAGAATGAAAACTCTTTCTCTGATACCACTTGTTAGGAAAGGAGTCAACAATAGCAAGGGATTGACATGGTATTATTAACCTCGAAAACCTTCGTTTGATAATAACTCTATTAAAAGTTAATATTTGTTTCTATTCTACGCAAGTTTCCACAAACTCTTGACCGGTGCCAAGTGCAGAACTGTTTGTTTTGACTTGAAGCGACATACAATGATTGGAAGACGCGGAAAGTAAATAACAAAAGACACAAAGTTGTTTATGGATGTTCAGAGTAAACTCTCCTACGTCACTCCTTCTTCTCGACCTCGAGAAGGATATTCTTCTCAACCTTGGGAATAATATTCACTAGAAGATTTGGTTTGAGTACACTACTTACACAAACCCAGTCGAACAACTAGGGCTTAGACACCCTTTTCCGAACTCCTAGCACACAACACTCTGTTGAACATAACATTTTTTGTCAACTTACAATACTGAAATCTCACACAGAAAAAATAGTAAATATAATACAAGGTAATATTAATCTTAACACACTTGAGATAATGAAATTCTTGAAAGCTTGAGTTGGTTCGCGAGAGATATTTTCAAGCAAAGACCGGTGTGACAAATTGTCCTCCAACTTTTTCTTAAATAGATAATATCGCAACGAACATATTTTCTTTAGAGGACACATGTCATATTTTGGTTGGATGTGCGCCCTGGTAGTACATAAGGGAATATGCTTTTGATCGTGGATGTACTACATGAAATTAATGCACCAAATATTCTTCTCATCATTGTGGTGTATTGGGAACGTACATCACATGAGATTTGAATTGGCTTGGCACGTGACATTCTTCTATATGTCTAGCTCAGCGACCTTGCATTAAATGATGGCATGTTGTAGAGCTGACATGTTGTAGAGTTCCGCGTGCTGATGTAGCGTAGCTCTACATGAATTTTGTAGCCACAGCTTTAATAGTGTGTGACTGTTGAGCTTCTTAGAGGGTTTGTATAATGATACATGGTAGTTAATGCAATGGTCAAATCTGAATATTAAATGTGGCGTTATTCGGTTGATTACTGTTCGTGCTGATGTGGCAGTCTTGTATAAAAACGAATATCTTAAATACCAGAAGCACTGATATAAACTGAAATGGTTAAAATACCGGAAGCGCTTCTCCAAAATACCGAGCTTGATATAAAACCGGAAGCGCTGATATAAAACCAAACAGGTTAAAATACCGGGCGCGCTTCTCCAAAATACAAAACTTGATATAAAACTGGAAGCGCTGATATAAAACCGAACTAGTTAAAATACCAGAAGCGCTTCTCCAAAATACCAAACTTAATATAAACCAGAAGCGTTGATATAAAACCGAACTGGTTAAAATATTGGAACCGCTTCTCCAAAATACCGAACTTGATATAAAACTGAACTGGTTAAAATACCAGACGCGTTTCTTCAAAATGCCGAACTGGACATAAAACTGAAAGCGCTTAGGAGGAGCCGAGCCAATCAAAGTACCGAAGAGCTTCTGTAGAAACCGAAGCCGAATAGAAAATCGAATGCATTTCTTCAACATAATGAAGTTGATTAAGTACCAAATTTGATCAACTACTGGACATCTCCCATTCCAATTTTCTTCACTTTGACCCTATATATAAACAATAACACAAATCAGTTTGATTGATAAACTTAAAATTGATCAAAGACTTTAACTTAAAAATTTTTCACTTTTTGATTATTTAAACTAAATTATCAAAACCTGATAGAATCATTATAGTGAGTGTCCTAGATTGATTTTAATCTAACATATTTTATTAATGATGAGTTGTCACGACTTAAATCTGTTACTAGAGTTACTAGTTATTGATCTTAAAGACCAAAGGGAAATTTGTGTTCAAAGGGAAACACAAGAATTATGAGAAGAAGAAACAAATATAAGAAAAGAATCTGCTAGTAGATATCTAACAGGAAAGATGGAGTGCAAAATCAGAAAATACAATTAAGATAAGGGACTTTCACAAAACTTTTCATTCATGTCCCATTGGGAAAGTGAGTTCAGCATATATAATAGCTAAATTCCCTAAAAATATTCAGTTACAACAACTATTAGAAAATTAACAAATCAGTTTTATGATTAACATAAAAGTGAATCAAAACATAGTTTTTAGAACAAAAAATAGAAACCCCACAGATCTCATTCAGGATTGGACGGTTGAATCTTCATTTTGAACATGGAATTACCACCAAATTCTACAAGAGTTTTTGTCCATGACACAGATTTTTGCTTCACTCTAATAAATAAAATGCAAGATCTAATTGAGAATGGGATCATCTTGAAACCTGGTCCTAACGTCACGAGCAAATGAGGTGTGACCGAATGAGCTTGTCGGATTCGCTGATTCTTAGAAAGATCTCGGACTGGGTCTATTTATGAAAAAAGAAGTGAAGTGGAATTTGCCTTATCTAGACTAAGTGCTCAATTGGTGTTGTACCACCATTCATCCAAAGTCAACCAGTGCACCCAATCTTTTGGAGTTTGGCTGGCCATGTAACATAGATAAGTCACCAGGCACTTGTTGATAATTTTAGTCTGGACATCTGTTTGGAGGTGATAAACAATGGACAGGGCTTGCTGAACACCTTGTCCTGATCACTGATGACGATTGTTGACATTCCATGGAGCTTTGAAACGTTGACCACGAAAGTTTCAGCAACTTTCTGGGCAGTGAAGGGATACTGTAAACTCATAAAATTGGTCATTTTCAATAGTCTGTCTACATTCACAAATATAACTTTTTTTCCTTTTGACTTTGGTAAGCTCTCGATGAAATCCATAGAGACCGATTCTCAAAACTAATTGGGAATTTCTAAGGGTTGTAGTAGATCTTTATATGCTAAATTGTCCAATTTATTCTTCTAGCACACTTCGTAGGTTCAAACAAATTCTCCAATATCTTTCAGCATCTCGGGCTAGAAGTAGACTAATTGTATCTTCTTTTGGGTGACTAGTGTTCCTGAATGCCCCACTTTGCTCCCAAATGCATTGTTGCAATTAGGGTGGTTCTTATCTCATTGATCTTTTCCACTATTAGCCGATCCTTTTTTCTCAGCATCCCATCATTATACGAAAATTATCGGTGAGTGTCAGCATGTTAGGATCGGTGTCAACTATAGAGAGGGGGTTCTAAATATAATTAACAACTTTCAATTCAATGTTAATCCTATGAGGGATTAAGATCTGTTTCTATTCTTCACAAATCTTCACAAGCTCTTGTTAGAATATAATATATCCGTAAGATATTATCACAATATGATAAATTGTGATAATATCAATATTATATTATATTATATTATTATATCAGTTTCCTTATAAGTTTAATTCTGTAAGATATTATCACAATATGATAAATTGTGATAATATCAATATTATATTATATTACTTTCCTTATAAATTTAATCTAATGTCTATATATTAGACATAACATATGTAACTCAAAAACATCATTAAATATAATTCAAATACAACATTCTTCTTTTTTATTCTAATATGGTATCAGAGCTCTCTCGGTGAGAGGTTTCGTTTTTAGTCTACCGCTGCCTCCATCAATGGTTATTTTATCCATTGATGGAGGGCTCTAATAATTCTCTATTTATTATTATTATATTTTAATAATATTTTTTTTCTTTCAAATAATTTTGTTGATAATCTTATTTTTTTAGCCAATCACAATCTTTGAGTTTTGTTTTCATTTGTTATTTATCCCAGTAGTTAATGCCCATATTTTTAATTGTCTAAATCCAATCATATGTGCTTATTGACGTTATTTAGTCAACACACTACAATTCTTCTATTAGGATGGATTTATTTTTAGGTGTTGTTTCACCAAACATTTTATTCCCATGGGACTACCTTTTTCGTTGGTTTTTAATTTTAGGTAACACACAGTCATCCCGTTATTGGATGAATTTTGAGACTCACGAGTAACTACAGAGTTTTTTTCGGTTGTTTCACCCAACATTCAATGCCCATGGGATTTACTTTCTTTGCTGGTTCTCTTTAGTCAACACATTGTCATCATAAATTTGATGAATTTAAACAACTCACGAGTTTTTGAAGTTTGAAGAATACATCATCAACATTTCAACATCTCGATCGTCTTCAACCTTAAGTTGTTCAAGCGTTTTCCATCTTGAGTTTGAGGAGTGGTGTTATAATATAATATATCTATAAGATATTATGACAATATGATAAATTGTGATAATATCAATATTATATTATATTATTAGATTTGTTTACTTATAAGTTTCTGTAAGATATTATGACAATATGATAAATTGTGATAATATAAATATTATATTATATTAGTTTATTTATAAATTTATTCTAATGTCTATATATTAGACATAACCTATGTAACTTAAAAATATCATTCAATATCATTATAATACAATCTCCTTTCTCTCTTTAGTTTATCAGCTTTGAACGAATTCAAGTGCAGAACAACTAGTTAGATTTGAAGCGTCAGAAAAACGAATGCAAGGTGCAGAAAGTAAATAACACACGGAGTTTTATGGATGTTCGAAGATAGAAATCCTACAACACCTCTTCTTTTGTTTCCAGAAGGTTTTTCACTAGAAGACTGTTAGAAAAATTAAGTAAGTTAATTTTAACCGGCCAGAGAACTTAATTAGTCTCAATTTCAAATGTGCAGGATCAGATCAAACTGCACAAACCGGTTGAGGCACATATCGCAGTAATCCGGATCCAAATGATCAAGCCATGATCAAGAGGAACCGGCTTCAACATCTTAACCAGACCGGCTAGCAATAAAGCTCTCAATTCCAGCCGGATCATACTACGAAGAAGATCAACTGGAAACTTTGAAATATACGATGACGTAATATGACGAGATAGATACTTCTTGGGAAAATGCAAGAAGATAAGATCCAGATCAAAAGCATGCCATAAAAACAATGATGATCTGCTTATCCAAGATCCGAAGCAAAATCTGAATCAGGCAGCCGGAACGTGCATGTTTGCCATGTGTCCAAAACTGCAAGCCGCTCATGTCATCAGAACTTGACCGGTGCATGCATGATTGACAAGTGTTAGAAAGGTTAAACGTGCACGCAACATCTCTGAACCGACGTGGCTTCAGAATGACCAATCCTACGGAGAGAGAGAAATGTGACCGTTAGGACATTCTTCACTATAAAAGGAAGACGAAGGGTCTTCATTAATGACGGTTCTGAATCTTACGAGAGAGAAAATTAAAACATCCAACTGTAAAAGGAAATCTCACGCGCGATCCCAAATAGTAGTTTCAATTCTTGAAAGCATTATTGTTGTATTGAGTTATTGTATTACATTAGAGTGAAGTGGTGTAACCGGCGAGTAGCGATTAAGGCTCGTCCGGCATTGTGTGAGTGTTATAACATTCAAGTTAGTGGAAATCCTTCTCATAATCTGAGAAGAAGGGATGACGTAGGAGAATTTGCTCCGAACATTCATAAAAATTATTGTCTTGTGTCATTTCTCTTACTGCTCACCTAATCCAAACCGAACTATCACTTGCTTCAAATCAAACCAAAACATAATCCTTAATCAAACCGGTCTATATATCCTATTTAATCGATCCCTTACAAATATCATCCAAGTCTTGTGTGTTGCTTCAAGCTAAAATAGACACTTCCGCACTTGAACCCGGTTCAAGAGTCTGTGACAGCTTGTGCGGTGTTAAGAAACGGTTTTAGTCTCTAACCAAACTATCACCAATCAGAGTGTGTTGTGTTGTTGTAAGCGGTCACCCTTAAACCGGAACTCCGGTCCTCCAAGGGCGATCCCGATCCTAACAAAGACTTTGATTAATATAGAACACTACACAAATCCGGTTAGATACACAGGACTTAACAGTTGTCTATTTCTGAACTCATAACTAACTCTCTGTTGAACAGAACAACCTCTATTCAACTTACAATATTGATATTTCACATAGAAAGAATGGTAGTTTGATTACAAAATGATCACATAAAAAGTAAACAATTCGCGCTTGAGTTGGAGAGTTAGAGAATTCAAGAACCGAGAGATTCACCACTGTCCTTGGATCACCTTTTATACTAAAGACTCCGCAATAGTCGAATCTTCTTTTTTGATACGTGTCAGCTATCCGTTGGATGTACGCCAGGTGTATGAGAAGGTACACACAAATATATTCGTTAGATCGTGGCGTACCAGATTGTACTGGAGAATATTTACTGGAACTTGACGTACGAAAAGGTATAAAATAGACTAGAAGAATATTGAGTACGTGGCACTTGAGCGGTTACATCTTGATAAGTAGACTAGGCAGACGACTGATAACATACACTACTTAAGAGCTGAGCAGAAGGGCAGACGCTTCTTCAGACGTCTTCTTCAGAGTATAAGTCTAATGAAGTCAGACGACGTCTGCTCACGCACTACTTCAGAGTATCACGTCTAATGTAGTTCAGACTTCGTCTACTCACGCACACTGTTAGGTCAAATTATTTTGACTAACGATATTTTGATGATGAACTTGTGTAAAACTTAAATAAGAATGAAACAATATGTCTAATTGTTTTTGTGTATGTGCATAAAAATATGCTAAGTTAGACTTGTTTTGATTCAAGTCTATTAGACGTGTTAGCAGTTAGACGTGTAGTCTAACATAAACGTAGTTAGATGTGCAGTCTAACAGATACGTATTTAGACGTGTAGTCTAACGAATACGTAATTAGACGTACAATCCAATAGAAACGTAGTTAGATGGGAAGTCTAACAGATACGTAGTTAGACGTGCAGTTTAACGGATACGTAGTTGACAGACAGTCTAACGGATACGTAGTTAGACGGACAGCCTAACAAATACGTAGTTTGACGTGTAGTCTAATGGATACGTAGTTAAACGTGCAGTCTAAGAGAAACATAGTTAGGCGTGCAGTCTAACATATGAAAGTTAGACGTTTGCGTCTAACTCTTTCAAACTAGTCTGAAGTGAAACGTAGTTAGACGTGCAGTCTAAGGATACGTAGTTAGATGTGCATTCTAACAAAATACTTAGTTAGACGTGCAGTCTAACAGATACTTAGTTAGACGTGCAATCTAACAATTATGTAGTTAGACGTGCAGTCTAACAGATACGTAGTTAGACGTGCAATCTAATAGATACGTAGTTAGATGTGCAGTCTAACAGATGAAAGTTAGACATTGACGTCTAACTCCTTCAAACTAGTCTGAAGTGAAACATAGTTAGACGTGTCGTCTAACTCCATTAGACTTGGTGGTGTAATGGATCATGTAGTTAGACGTGCCGTCTAACTCTATTAGACTTGGTGGTCTAATGGATCCAGCTATTAGACATAGGGAGTCTAACTTTCTTAGACTTGGCAGTCTAATAGAGCACGTCTAATGCATCGCTTCAGCAGTTGCTTGAAGTTAACATTCGTCTACCCACGATCAACTAGCTGTACGCTACTCCTGCTCCACTCATCCGTGCATATCAGTACGATAACCAGTTGCATCCAATGAATGAATGCCACGTAAGTAAATATTCTTTCCACTACTTGTTCATTACAGGACAATTCTAGAAGAATATCCGGCGCACTACCAGATTGGTACGGCCATGATCTTTGTGCACAGAGTTTGATGTACTCGTGTACTATGGAGGCTTTCCAATGAGTTCTTGCCATGTTTCAAAGAAGAAGATTCGATCGTTGGTACCTCTCTTCTATTTAAAGATCCTTAAGGACAACGGACGAACTGCCGATCACATACACGCTATCATACGAATTACTTACTTGATGATTTTGTACTTCATCCTCTAGAGAAAGATATAATCAAAACATTTTCTAGCTGAGTGATATTCTTAAACATTCTGTAAGTTGAACAGAGTGTTCTGTTCAACAGTTAGCTAGCAAGAAAACTGTATTTGATTCAAAGAAAGTATAGTGAATCCTTCCGGTGGTTGGAAGAAGAGTTAACGTATGAGAGTTTTCTCTAAACATGCATAAACAACCTACTGTGTCTTTTACATACTGTCTTCTTTTTTCGAACTTGTTCTTAGCTTCAAACCTGAGCAAACGTTTCTACACTTGAATCGCTTCAAGAGTTTGCAAAGGTTTGTGAAAAATAGAAAGTGCTATTAATCCTTAATAGTATTTCTATCAAACCATTTTCTAGAAGTTGTCATCAATAGTCGAACCCCCATCTCTATTGGTGTCACCGATCCTTTCACACACTTTAGACAAATACGTCTGATGTAGTTCAGACTTCGTCTGCTCGCGCACTACTTCAGACTAACACTTCTTATGTACTTCAGACTTTCTCTACTCGCGCACTACATCAGACTAACACGTCTGATGTAGTTTAGACTTCGTATGCTCACGCACTACTTCAGACTAATACGTCTGATGTAGTTCAGACTTTGCCTACTCGCGCACTACTTCAGACTAACACGTCTGATGTAGTTCAGACTTCATCTGCTCGCGCACTACTTCAGACGAACACGTCTGATGTAGTTCAGACTTCATCTGTTTATGCTTGATTCAGACCACGTCTGAAGACATACGTCTTTTGAGTTGTACATGCGCAAAAACAATTTTCACAACTTAGTTTTGTTCAGACCAAATCATTAAAACTATGTCGTACTTATTTTTCAAACTTATCTCATTAAAAGAGTCTGGCAACTTATTGTATTCAATGACCATGTCAATGAGTGCAACAGTTAAATACCTTAGATTCATCTCTTGTGAATTCTTCTAAGGAGAATTCAAATACCTTAGATTCATCATGTGCCATGAAGCATGTGACGACTTCACCATCACTATTGTTTGATAATGAGTCGTCCGAATCGCTTTCGGCCCATTTCCATTGCTTTCAGCAGCCATAAGAGCCTTCTGCTCCTTCTCGTTCTTCTTATCATCCTTTTCTCTGTAATCCCGATTCGACTTTCTACATTCATCCTTGAAATGTTCTAGTTTATCACAGTTAAAACACTTCAAGTTATCCTTATAATCACTCTTATTATTTGAAGAGCTTGAGTTAGATTGAGTCTTCTTCATTAATCTTCCGAATTTCTTCACGAAGAGAGTCATGACATCGATGTTAATCTCCTCAGTAGTCTTTACAGTAGTGTAAGTAGGTGGCTTCTCAACAGTCACCAACGCATTGGTTGAGATGGATAATGTGGATAGCTCATCTTCGTTCATAGAGTTTATCTCAAACTCATAGCCTTCAGATCGGCGAACAGATCATGCAGTTCTAACTTGTTGAGGTCTTTCGATTCCCTCATGGCCATTGTCTTTATATCTCATTCTTTGGGCAGGAAAATGTATAACTTTGATTACAACCTCTCTATTGTTGTATGTCTTACCCAAATTGGAGAGATCAACGATAATCTTACTGAATCTTTCATAAAATTCAGTCATTTTCTCTCCTGGACGTATCTTGATGCTGTCGAATTACTGTGTGGCAACCATGAGTTTGTTTTCTTTTGTTTTCTCATTACCCTCACACAAATGAGTCAACCTCTCCCAAATTTCTTTGGCAGTTGAGCATGTGGTGATCTTGCTGAATATATTATCGCCTAGTGTCTTATAGAGAATGTCTTTTGCCATATTATCGAGGTTATTCTTCCTTTTATCTCCAGCGATCCACTTAAACCTCAGTTTCTCCTTCATCATAGGAGTGCCATCACGGTTAGTGGTGGAGTTGACCTTCATTATCTTTATTGGGCCATCGGTGATGACATACCATATGTCATCATCTAGGGCAACCAAATGAGCTTGTATTCTTAACTTCCAGTAATCATAGTTTTCCTTCGAGAACATTAGGATCTTGTTGATAATAGACATGATTCAAGAATCTGATGAAGCTTGAGAATAGAAAACTTGACTTTGATACCACTTGTTAGGATCAATGTCAACTATAGAGAGGGGGTTCTAAATATAGTTAACAACTTTCAACTTTCACTTCGATGTTAATCTTGTGAGGGATTACGATATGTTTCTATTCTTCACAAATTTTCACAAGCTCTTAAACGAATTCAAGTGCGGAACAACTTGCTAGATTTGAAGCGTCAGAAAAACAAATGCAAGAAGCGAAAAGTAAATAACACACGGAGTTTTATGGATCTTCGGAGATAAAACTGCTACGTCACCCTTCTTCTGTTTCTAGAAGGTTTTTCACTAAAAGACTTTGATTAGTATAGAAAACTACACAAATCCGGTCATATACACATGACTTAATAATTGTCTATTTTTGAACTCCTAGTAACTCTCTGTTGAACAATACAATCTCTGTTTAACTTACAATACTGAGATTTCACACATAAAGGACAGTAGATTGTTTACAGAATGATCAAAGAGAAAGTAAGCAATTCCCGCTTGAGATAGAGAGTTAGAGAATTCGAGAACTAAGAGATTCGTTGTTGTCCTTGGATCACCTTTTATACTAAAGACTCGACAACGGTCGATTCTTATTCTTTGATACATGTCAGCTATCCGTTGGATGTACGCTAGGTGTATAGGAATGTATACAAGAACATATTTGTTGGATCGTGTCATACCGAATTGTACTAGAAAATATTCGCTGGAACGTGATGTACGAGAAGGTACAAAACAGACTGGAAGAATATTGAGTATGTGGCACTTGAGCGGTTATAACTTGATAAGTAGATTGGGCAAACAACTGATAACAGACGCTGCTTATGAGCTGAGAAAAAGGGCAGACGCTTCTTCATACGGCTTCTGAAGCAAGGCGTCTGCTTGCGTACTTCTTCAAACTATAAGTCTGATGAAGTCAGACGATGTCTACTCGTACACTACTTATAACTAACACGTCTAATGTAGTTTAGAATTCGTCTGCTCGCACTCTACTTCAGACTAACACACCTGATGTAGTTCAAACTTTGTCTTCTCGCGCACTACTTCAGACCAACATTTCTAAGACTTCGTCTGCTCGCGCACTACTTCAGACTAACACATCTGATGTAGTTCAGACTTCGTGTGCTCATGCACTATTTCAAACTAGCACGTCTCATGTAGTTCAGACTTCGTCTGCTCGTGCACTACTTCAGACCAACACGTCTGATGTAGTTTAGACTTCGTCTGCTCGCGCACTACTTCAGACTAACACGTCTGATGTAGTTTAGACTTCGTCTTCTCGTGCACTACTTCAGACTAGCACGTCTGATGTAGCTTAGACTTCGTCTGCTCGCGCACTACTTTAGACTAACACGTCTGATGTAGTCCAGACTTCGTCTGCTCGCGCACTATTTCAGTCTAACACGTCTGATGTAGTTCAGACTTCGTCTACTTGCGCACTACTTCAAACTAGCACGTCTGATGTAGTTCAGACTTCGTCTGCTCGCGCATTACTTTAGACTAACACGTCTGATGTAGTTCAGATTTTGTCTGCTCGCGCACTACTTCAGACTAACACATCTGATGTAGTTCAGACTTCGTCTACTCGCGCACTACTTTAGACTAGCATGTCTGATGTAGTTCAAACTTCGTCTGCTCGCGCAGTACTTCAAACTAACACGTCTGATGTAGTTCAGACTTCGCCTGCTTGCGCTTGCTTTAGACCACGTCTAAAGACACACGTCTTTTGAGCTGTACCTATGCAAATATAATTTTTACAACTTAGTTTTGTTCAGACCACATCATTAAAACTATGTCATATTTATTCTCTTAAGTTTATTAATTAATTAATTTTATCTTTTCTTTATTTAACTTAATCTAACACATCATTAACACAAATTTTTCGAATAATTTTGGCTAAATTGGGATCCTCTTCATAGGTTTCGTGAATATATTTTTGGACAGTAGTGTGATATACGGAGACCCCTACACATTGGACTCTTGTTATCTGCATAGATAATGTATCTTCCATCAGGTTCTCTTTCCCTTTTTTATATAGAACCACAAAATCGTATCCCACTAATTTATAAAGCAATTTCTCTTGGGTCAGGGTCTGTACTCTATGTTCCAACAGGTATTTAAGGGCTTCATGGTCTATTTTTACAATGAACTACTTGTACCTGAGATAATATCTTCATTTTTCCACAGAAAAAGTCAAGGCCATCAACTCCTTCTCGTATGTGGACGACGATAGCTTCCCTGGTTCAATTGCCTTGTTGATAAATGAGATAAAACGTACTTCTTGCATTAGTACTACACCAAATTCATCTCCACTTGCATTTGTTTCCACTACAAAATGAATTTTAAAGTTGGGCAGTGCTAGTACTAAAGGGAAAGCATAAACTGCTTCAACAACATGAATCCTCTTCGACTTCTTAATTCCATGCAAATTGTCATTTTTTCAGTAGAGTAGTAAGGGGTCGAGCTATGGAACCGTAGCCTTTGATAAATCTTTAATAATATCCGGTCAGACCTATGAACCCATTCAATTGCTTAGTTGATTTTGTAATCGGCCATTTTATCATTGATTCTACTTTATCCGGATTAGTAGCCACTCCATTTTCATCCAATGTATGTCCTAGATAGAAAATTTTCTTACACCAAAAACTATATTTTCCTTTGTTAAGGAATAACTTGTTGTTGCAGTATTGAAAGGACTTGATGTAGATGAAATATATGCTCATTCTAGCTCGGGCTGTACACGAAGATGTCATCGAAAAATACCAGCACGAACCTTCTCATGAATGACTTCAAGATTGCATTTATTAAACTTTGTGTAGAATTATCTCTCTATCTTCTTTGGAATGAAATATGAAAATTCAAATAATTCCGAGAATGGAATGTTATCAGTTGTAAATCAATTAAACTAATTGATTTACTAAGAGACACTCCGGCGATTCAATCGTTACTCGCTGTCATAAACATCCAACAACACTCCAGCGATTCAAACCGTCACTCGCTGTTATCAATATTCAGCGACACTTCGACAATTCAAACCTCATTCACTGTCATCAATATCCAACGACACTCCGGTGATTCAAACTGTCACTCGTTGTCATCAATATCCAACGACACTCCGGCGATTCAGACGTCACTCACTGTCATAAACATCCAGCGACACTCCGACGATTCAAACCATCACTCGCTGTCATCAACATCTCATCCCCTCGACAACATCCTCTCCGTTCTCATAGTTGTCCAAGGCTCTTCCTCTTAGGTTGCTAACATTCCCATAAAGTTCTTTCCAAGTCGATTTGAGGAAGTATGTGCGAAGTTGGGCAATCTCAACATCTATTACCCAACTTGAGGGGGAGTGTATAATTATCTCTCTATCTTCCTTGGAAGGAAAATATTAAAAGTCAAACAATTTTGAGAATGAAATGTTATCAATAGCAACTTAATTAGACTAATTGATTCGCTAATTGATTGAAGATTTGTTGTTGATTGAAAAATCAATTATAATTCATATGATTTTAATTGATTCATTGTTTAAATCATTTCTTTTCATGTAAATCTAATTTTCATTATTTAAACAAACTTGTTATGTACTGAAAAATAAGAAATAAACAAGCAATACAATTCTCTACATATTTTCTCTCTTAATATTTCTACACTTTGGAAAGAGGATGGGGCATTGGTTAGGCCGAAGGGCATCACCATAAACTCGTATAGGCCTTCGTGAGTTCAGAATGTTGTCTTGTTGCAATCACCTAGGTGCATCCTTATCTGACGAAACTCATAACAGAAATCCATCTTGGAGGAGACCCTAGACCTATGCAACTCTTCAATGATAGGGATAAGAAACTTATCCTTGATGGTTTTTGAGTTCATCCACTTATAATCGATGCACAATCTCCAGGATAAGTCTTTTTTGCCGGACCAGAATAACTGGGGCAGCAAAAAAGTTGTGGCTTCTTCTTATAACTTCCCTGTCCAAAATATCATTGACTAAATGTTCAGTTTATGTCTTTTGCAGAGCAGGATACCAGTAAGAACACAGACACACAGCTTATGTGCCTTTCTTTAGTAGAATTCGATGATCTTATTCCCTGACTGGTGATAGGTCTTCTGGTTTCTGGAATATTGGGCTGAAGTCTTTGAGCATCCACTGGAGGTCATTAGGAATCTCTTCTGATTCTCTTGTGGTAAGTGAAAAAAATTGGTCTTTATTTTCACTTCTTATTTGAACATGGCAGGAACATTGTCTTTCTTTAGTAACTTCTCTAGATAGTTGTCTTGTATTAAGTTGATATGTGCATGGGAATATTCCCTGTAAGACTGTGTAAGAATGTGGTTATCCCTTCTTAAACAAAAGATAGGGTCAGTTTTTCAAATCCCATGACGAAGGACCTAAATTAATCAGTCACTCAATGCCAAGCACAATGACATACCCTGTCATGGTAAGCACCTTCATATCTGTTTGATAAACTTTACCTTCCATAACCATTTCAGACATTGACAGAAGCTGAAGTAGAATATGTTAGAGTCGTCTACCACTCGAACTAACAGCACCTGGGTGGGTAGTATGTCATGTCTTATGTTCTTCATTAAATTGCTATTAATGAAATTATGATTGCTGCCTGTGTCAATGAGAATCACCTTTGGAAGGTTCCCGATCTTGCTAAGAATCTGGAGTGTTTGAAATTTTTTAGAATCGGTCAATGCGTGCAAAAAAATGGCATGCTCTTCCACTGTCTCAGGCTGCAAAGGAGAATCATCAAAACCCGACTCTGGAGTGGGTTCTTGGAAATATGGTAAGTGATCATTAACTGAGACCATGAATAATTTTGATTTACATCTGTGGTTAGGTTCTCATTTTTCATCCATTGAAGCCGGATCTAATTGATTAATGTGACCCTGGTTTGCACTGGAAGACAACACATCTGATGAGCTTGGCTTGAAGTGTGGAGTTCTGTTGGTGCTTTTTAGGCCTGATTTAATATTTGTTAGCTTGGGTAGAAGCGGTGGTTCAACGCTTTACAAGTGTTCGCTGCTCATTAGGGACCTGTATGTCGCTTCTTGGACCTTGGTCATCGATATGGCTTCATTTAAGGATCCGGGAAATTGTAGTCTGATACAATTAGCGATTTCCTCCCTCAACCCAGACAGGTAGTAGTCTATAACATACTCCATTGACATACTATACAATTTTTGGGAAATTGACATGTATTGAAAATTGTATATTTGAACAGAACTGACCTGTTTCAGGTTCATCAATTTCCTCATGAGGGTGTCATGTATGGAAGGCCCGAACTGCAGAAGATGTCTCTCTTCAACACCTCACATGTCATGACTTCTCTATGGCTGTGTTGCTGAAGATAAGACGCATACCACAATCTTGCTTCACCTATAAAGTGAATGAGAACAACGTCCAATTTAGTTGCATCATTAGTCCTGTCCACCCTAAAGAACTGCTCACCAGTAAAGTGAATGATAGCATTTGAAAAAGTTCAATTTTTATTAAAAAGAACGTAAAATGCGTTCAAACATTACAAGGAAAGGAAAAAACAAAACAATAAATAAGAAAATAACATAAAAAATTTAAATGCCAATAAGATCGAAAAATTCTCATCCCTACTAGCTCCTCTTTTCGGATTGAGGCAAACGTGTGTAACATAAATTTTTTGAGACGTTCGTATCCATAATTTTTCCCTTCAAAAACTCTTTTATTTTTTTCTTTCCAAATTGTCCACCACATGATGAGAGAAATTAGTTTTCAATAATCCACGATTTTGTTACTATAACACAATTTAATCAATTTGACCCAAAATCATCGACTTTTGATGGTGTATCCCATTGGATTGAATGAGGTTCACAATGAAGAAAAATGTGATCAATAGATCTTTCACTCTTCAAACAAATATTGTATCGGCTAGCGAGAATATTCAATTACAACAGTTAGAACAACTATAGAGAATTAACCAAAATCAATTTTATGAATAACATAAAAATAAATCAAAACAAAGATTTTAGAATAGAAAACATAAACCACACAACAATATTTATAGCTGATTTTATTTGGGGGGAACGTAACAAAATACCGGATCATCTTAATTGAATAAAAATTGTAAGTAAATAAATAATAAGAAATTTATGTCTAAATTAGAAAATAAATAAAAACTCAAAACCTCATTTTCATATATTAACTCAACCCTAAGACAAAAACAAGGCAAGATTGGTAGACACCTCGAACCTTATCAAGATCAATAGTCAACAAGAGGCAAGTAATCTAGATCCAAATAAAAATCACTTTTAATGCTGGAACTTAATATACCCAACCTTTAAAAAAAAATACATTTTCTACTCTAAACCTGCAGAGTGTTTTCAATTGGACCCAATTTTCTTTCTTTTTTTTTTAATATAAATTAAATATATTACAAAGCATACACATAAGAAGACATTTATTACAATTCACCAAATTTGTTGAAAAATAAATTCATACTGGTAGTGATCTTTAATTCATTTGGAAAAAAACAAAGCAGGAGATAAAATATATGCAAATACATATTCAAGAAAATACAAGAGGCATTATTTCCAAGAAAATAAAAGTAAATTGGTTTGTTATAAATATGCACACAGTACAATTTCCCCAGCTCAAGCTGTGTGTGTGTGGCAAATATGATCTCTTTTAGAGCTAATTTGCATTGAATCTCAAGCTCAAGACCCAAAAAATAAAAAAAATAAAACTCAGACCAATGTTTGGAGTAGCAGCATAAAATTATTGGCAAACTTGAGAATGAAGACAAATGGAGAAAAATGAGCTTCTATTCAGATACTTTGTTTCTTTTCTTCAAGTGGGCCACATTCACTTCTCACACACCTTCGTTTCTGTGCAATGGCAAAAGGTCAGCTATAAATAACTAAATAATAGCAGCAACTGCTACTGCAAAATCAATTCAAAGGAGGAATGCATCAATGTTAGAAACAACAATCTTATCAATATTATAGTGAATGACATAAGTAGTAGCAACTCCACCCATCTCATCATTTTTTTTGCACAAGTGATACTGATGGAGATCGGGGATTAGGGTCCGGACCAATCATACCGTCACTTGTCCGTCAAATTAATAGTCTTAGTTTATTTTATTTATTATTATTTATTTTAATTGGATTGGTTAGGATAACTATCAATAGCATTATAATTAACTATTATTAGGATTGCCCTATCATATAAAGGAAGTTTATGTTTCATTTGGATTATTGAAAGAAATTACGAAAGGTTCTTACTTCTCTTAACGATTTTCTGGTTTCTCACACCTTTTTATTGGATTGTTTAAGCCCTAAAATTTGAACTCTAACATGTACATACTTGCACTTCCTAGTTCCTACATATAAAAAACATAAATATGCAATTAAATTTATAATAATTTTATAAATGTTGATACATTTTGTAACCAGAATGTTTCGGCCAACTTTTCCCGCACTTCAATCTGGTACTTCTATAATCGAACCTAAGATCTCAAGGTAGTAATAAGCCTCTTAGTCTAAGTCTATTGTCATAGACTATCCAGGATGGATACCTACGTTTTATATATACCATTCAATCTGCAACAAACAAATTCCCCATAATTTTGTCATGTAAACAGGAATGTTGTAGTCAAATCATCACAAGAATGGTCAGACCAGCAAAAAAATCTTTTTAATAGGTAATATCGCAAGAAAAATGCAGAAGGCAAAAAGACCTGTACATTGGATCCAAATGTGAATAATCCCAACGACCAGAAAAAAATAATCTTTCAAACTTCTAAAAAATAAAAAAAGGCCCGGCCTAAAACCTAATTGCATTCCTTACAAAGTAACCAGGTGCAGTAATTATAAACGTTAATTTTCCCCAACTTAAATCTAATTCCATCTTATGCTGAAAAATGCTTTCATCTGCAAAATCATGGACAAGGTAGGTAGAATGCATATGGGAGTTTGATGGAATATTTTGTCTACATGGGGATTAAATCAGGGGCAATTCATTTAGATTTTGCAAGTTTGAGGATCTTTATCAAAATTCGGGCAAAATTGAAAAGGTAGCAAAACTAACATAAATAAACTTCATGAGAATATTAATATGCACTTTGTTTTAACATATATGTCTTGTCTTGAACCATAAATTTCACCTAAGTCGTCGATGGTTTCTAAGAATTCATGGTAAGAATTGGTTTATGTCATATGAAGTGGTATTATGTTAAGGACCACATTCTTAGGTGTCATGTTCCGAATATTGTGACGAACTTCTTTTCTCTGTATCGGTAATAGTGGGATATATTAGAAGTTGTACAAGGGTAGTAGGAGGTAGTATGATAGTTAAAAGAGTAAGTTAGTAGTTTAGTAGCTTATAAATAGTATAGTAATCATTATTAGAAGAGAAATGAATGAATACTTTTGAATCTAGATTTTATCCCTCTCAAAGACTTAGGTGTCTCAACTATATTTCTTCTATAAATCCTAGATCTCTAGGCTGGTACTCATTATAGTCTCACACATAAGAATGAAGAACATGATCTTGAACACTCCCCTGATCTAACACTTCTAGGACTACTTGATTGCGATAAGCATTTCTGCATAAATTATCTACAGCTAAAGGCCAAGATTAGTTTGTAGTTTATTTCTTCTGTTTCTCTTAGTACTTTTCTTAGTTGTCGACATGTCGAATATAAGGAACCTATTGGAAACTGGTTGTCAAAATCACAATTCCATTACAAAGTTATAACTGAAAGTGTTTTTTTTTAAAGTTTGGTATAAGATTGTTTTCAGTCATGATCCAACATTATAGTGTGATTTTTTACTTCATTTAGTATAAATATTATATTCCATATCATGATCCAAATTATTGTATGATTCTTAGCTTCACTTTGTATAAAAATTATTCTTTGGATCATGATCCAAATTATTTACTAGATCAATGTAATTTTGGGAGAAAATAACAAATGATGAACATAAAATGTGATCACAAATAGGCCTTTTGAGAGGTTTTTTTTTTTGCGTAAAAGCAAGTGACAGTTTATATCTCCCTGCAGTTCTACCCTTCCCAAATCAGGAGCAGTGGGAGTAAGACAGAGCTTCAACCCGAGCTGTTGTTTCCTTAAAAAAAGTTCTAACAACTGTATAGTTCATTTAACAAAGCCTTAGAGAATTTAATGGATTTTTCTTCCGTTCTAGGAAAGAGAAAAATGTCATCATTTGTGCTACTAATGCCTGAGAGTTACATTTCTTAAAGCTAAAATACACCAGCTAAAAAAAGTGAAAAGTACGAGTTCTGACCTCTTGATGAATGGAAAAATCACTTGTCTTGAACCAGTCTGTAGTTGAGGACAACATCATCAGATTTTTTCCACACATAAGCCCGGACTGTTTCTAAGCTCA
The DNA here is from genome assembly GCF_907164915.1 of Impatiens glandulifera. NCBI lineage: Eukaryota > Viridiplantae > Streptophyta > Magnoliopsida > Ericales > Balsaminaceae > Impatiens > Impatiens glandulifera. The sequence goes on from NW_025919008.1 coordinate 57,265, forward strand.
TATCTATTGATAAAACCTGGTGAAGCAAGTGAAATAAGAACATTTACATGTTCAATCTATAGACTTATCAACAGACACGGATAAATTAATAACACCAGTCCTCGGAGTCTCAAATTTTTAAAGAATTAAATAACGTTCAATACTGTGAAAAATATTAAATATTAGATGAAGAAAAGAAAATAATAAACCCAAAAGATAATTATTTATGACATCAGATTTATATCCTAAAAAACTTATTGTCTAGTCTAAAGATACTTGTACAAGTTTTATTTTGTTTATTGAACTTGCGTTGCTTATTTTGCTTCCTCAATTTAAAAATGGCCCAAACTACTTCCCTCCGCCAGTTCTTGATTAACTCCTTTAAGTTCTTAAGTACCAGTACTCAGCTTCAACAGCTTCTTGATCTCAATTATTGACCTTTTTTTTCTTTCTAAAATACATGTTTCCCGAACATAATAATAGAAATATAATTCAATTCTCATTCTTAACAAGTTGGAATTATAATTTTTCCAATTATACATGTCCAAACACAACCTTAGCCTAAGTCATTACTCAGAACAGTGATGACAGTCATTGGTGCCTACTTTCTAATAACCTATTTTTTTTATTGAACATTTAAAGGCGAACTAAAAATTTAATCAATTGTTCACTTACTTGATTATTACATAAAATTTCTATAGACGGCTTCAGCTTTTGCCAAGGCTTCACTCCAGTTCTTGCAAATATATCGTTCCCAGCTGGAGGCTGTAACTGACCACCACGAAATCCGGGTGACAAACTTTCAGCATTCAAACTATCCGGTTTGTCAAGAACCATCTTCTCCACAACATAATTAATAACCTAAATTAAAAAGAAACAGATTATTTCAGCATATCTATAGTTACACTTCATCACATCAACAGTTTCAAGTGAATGCAAGATGAATGTATACAAGAGGATCTAATTGTCATCATTTAAATGATAATTGTTATCCATCTGCTCATATACAAATAAATCATTCAACCATAAATCAGATTAAATCTCTTCACAATTCGTGATGATCCGTTTCATCTATTTTGCACTAAGTTTTAAAAAAATCAGATAAACCTTAAAATAATCAAACATAAAATGTTCTGATAGCGATAAATTAAAAGATTTTATGTGGCTTACAGATAGTAAAAGTTTTCCGTAAGAGAAATTCTTCAGAAGAAAAGTAAACAAAGTAAGAACTAAGGCCTCTCAAAGCTAATCAACCATGGAAAATTTTATTCATGGCCAACCATTTTGGAAACCAGCGCAATTCCATAATAAACAAGTCTCTTGGTAGCTTCTTAGACCAAAAGATGAACCAGTTAAAATTCCATCATACCCTTAAAGATGTTTTGTAAGACTTCTCATCTCGATGTGGATCTCATCTATCCATACAAGATCATGTTTGGACTCCTATTGAACTAAAAGTGGTTCAAATTGTTTCTTTATAATAGATTAGCGGTTGTAAATGTGAGAAAATTCTCCGATCTTCAAAGTCCTCAGAATTGTTCATTTTAAAACAATTTTAACTATATGAGATGCATACTTGAAGTCAGACAATTCTAGGGTACAATATATTAATTTAGAATCCAATTCAAGACTCAAACTGAGGTAAAAGGAAATTCCTAATTGCATAAAAGGGATTACAGAATCTCACAGTAATTGCTCCAACACTAATAATTAAGATGATTTACACAAAAGCTTACTTTGTGAATTTTTAATATACGAGGCGCACTCAGTTTCCCTTGAGTCAATACTTGCAGAGTTGAACCCTCATATGGGTGTAGGTAAAATCCACATCTGTAAGGACAAGAATTAACACATAAATTTGACAGAAACAAAAACAATTTTGCAAGTACTAAATCCTTTTAAAAGAAAACAACATCAGACCATTATATTACAATAGGTCTACATAGATACCCATGCATTAAATTATTCTAGGTTAAAATAACAAACTGAATGGTCAGTTAAGAATTTCTTTTAACTCAAACTTGGTCAACCAAACAAAATTGAAGATGAACCTTTCCCAGTAAGTGAAGCAACGAGGACTTCAATAATCCAGATTCAAGCCACAAAGTAGCCACTGCTCTTCCATGCGGTCTTCTCCATTCACAAAACTACCATCTCAAGATCTCACTATAAATTTTGATAATATTCCTACCAATTTAAGAAAACTCAGCCCTATTGTCAGGAATCTAAGGCCGTTGTTTTATGTTTAATTTCAAACTCCGTCCCTGAAGCGAAGAAAGAGGAGCAGGAACTAGAGGTTGTCCTCTTCCGACCCTGAGTGGATGATTGATGAAGCTTGTACATTTCACATGTGTCCCAATTAAAATTGGTTTTCCAATACCTTATCTGGGTCCACCGAAACAACATCCTTGCTGATAATATGCCCAAGGTAATCCAGTTGCTGCTTGTAAAGATCTCGGCATGTTTTGGTCCTGAACTTCTCAGCCCTTTTGCAATGGTTCAAGCTGAATCTTGAGCACTTGTAAGGGGCTACAATTTCCGACCTTGATTCCACCCCGCCACTACCAAATAAGGGACTTTAACTCTTCAAGAAAATACTCGTTTCCACTCAACAATCTACTCGTCAATCACATCATCAACCAAAATAATAAATACCCACATTTAAAAAAAATATAAATATTTGTTTTTATGTTATACTCCTAGTGTCTTTTTTTCATGCAACTTGCTTATCAAAGAACATTTGTAAATGCATTTCTTGAAGCATAACTAAGACTTTTTTTATAGTCTCCTGCTGCTTGTCCTTTTGATCACTGATGTGTAAGCTTGGACCATATATGTGATAACTGCTGATTCAATTCTCCTTTTCTTCCAATGCTTCTTGTCCATCTTAGAGTTTTGGATCTTGATGATCTTTAATACAACTGCTATTTCAATCGAATCACTTAGCAAGTACTCCTCTGCTTCATCTTAATCCATTAGGTTTAGATAGTCATACTAAATTGTAGGCATATAAATAAATGGTCCTAACCTCTACTGTAATTACGCAACTCATATATTTCCGGATAAAACATTTTGACATTATGACAGAATTAACAGAATAAAGTTGAAACTGACATTGCATACTATGAAATTTCCTGTTCCAGATACCAAGTCAGTAGCGAAATAAAGATATTCTAGTCCTGTGTAAAATTGAATGGACCAGTGCTAGGACTATTACTTGGTGTTCTCCCTTGGTGGGTACTGATTATTCAGAAGACAGTCAAGGCACCACATGGGGAAGTATTTTTCATCTTCAGTCCCATCTAACTCAGTGACTTTCTTTCGCCATAGACCACTTTGAGAGCCCTCAGTAATGATGGAAGGAGGACAGGCTGCAGAGAATTCAAAGGGAGGGTAGACAAACAAGTCATTTTCTACCTCTGTTCTGGAAAGTGTAGGACTTTTAGCAGAGATATCCTTGGACAATGGAACTTCTCCATTGGCTGAAGCTTGGGATCCAAACTTCTTCCTTCTTTTGGATAACCAATTTTCCAAAAGCCCTTTAAGTGTTTCCCGTGCCAAATTTACCTGCAAAATGGAATAACATTTCGTCATAGAGAATCCAAATGAGAATGTTAGTTTTATGAGTTCAAACTGTAAATCAATGAGTATATTTCTAAATCTACTCATAATATCTCAGTGTTAAATATTTTCCCTAAAGGATACATGCATTTCAGAATAGATGGAAAAGACAGTAGAATTGTAATGCTGAAGAATTTTCATAATGATAAGGGTTGCACTGTGGAGGTTATGAATGAACTTAAAGGAGAGGGAATATAAACCTTATCATCCTCAGGTTTTTCAGCAATCTTAAGGTCAGATGAATACATCTCTGCAGTAAAGCACTGGGGGCTATCCAAGTGGATGGACAAGCATCCGAGTCTGGAATCAACAGTGAACCATGCAGGAATGCTTACCTGAAAACCCATCAATATGAGATGGAAATTGCAGAAACAAATACATGGCAAAAATTCAAGAGGAAAATACATTCAAAAATATATCTAAGAACACCTATACCATTTCAAATAACTCTTCCTTCTTTTCCTCAAAGGACACCTGAAATAGAATCAACAGATAGAACACGACTTGGAACTGAACTACACCAATGTTGAGAAAAAAGAAAAAAATCAGGTAAGAAAATATTAAGCTGCTAACCTTGCCATAATCTTCTACTACGATGCCTCTAGTCAACTCCCACAACTTAACAGAGTCAGCTGTATCCTACCAAAGACCACAATAGAGTAAAAGATCAAATTCTGCAAGTCTTCGACTAGAAAGAAGTGATGTTCCTAGGAACTTTTGTGTGAAACTGTCAAAAGAAAACTACCTTAGTGAGGACATGCCTTCTATTATTTAAAATAACAGAATGAATAATTGCTGGTGCTCCATGAATGGTATATGAGGGATTTTTATAAACAGGAACCTGCAAATTAAATAACTAACATCAGTACTTAAAGTAATAAAGAATTGTACATTCATAAATTGACAGCGATAAATAACGCTGGCGTAGGCATTAAAACAAATGAAAGCTGCTCAGGTAAGGCAATTTCATTGATGAAGAGGGGATGCTCTCAAATATAAAAGATTTCCTTAAGAACAAATAACTCCATACATTCCAGAAAACCAAAAGAAACAATATTTGCTACATGAATCCAAATGCCAGCTCTGTAGAAGGTGAAACCAAATACTAGCAAAAAAAAAGTTCTTTAAATAATTGTTCCAACATTTTCCAAAATACTATAAATACCCAAGAAAGTCAGAATGTAATTAATGAATGTCAAATTTCGAAGGTAGGTAGGTAGATAACAGAGGCTTCTTCTTACCTTTTCCGAGTGAATAATACATCAAATAAAAAGTGCAAGATGAAGAGAAGCTAAAAAGGTTTTAAGGATTAAAGGAAATGTATAACCAGTCCAATTACAAAATAAATTTTACAATATGATTTGTTGAAGATGATGCTTTATATCTTTATTGAAGACAAGAGGAGTGGAAGACTTGGTATTGATTCGTCATGTTATAATTGTTGTAATTACATTTTAGTCTTCTTGTCTGTGTTTCCTATTGTTGTAAGGCTATCTATCTCCCTATGGTGTATAAATAGAGTAGGGGCATCATACACACTACAGCATTCTAAGAGAGAACACACGTGCTTGAACTATATAGAGTTCTCAGAAAGAACACAAGTCCATCCGAGAAATTGGTGTTGATTAGTTTGAAGTTCATCTTGTGTAGAATTCTCTGGTATTCAAGCAAAAAAATTGAGAAATGTTTGCCACTAACTTTAGAAATCAAAAAGAGAAAACATATACTGGCACCAGACAAATCCCTTAAACCAAGCTGCAGAAGAATGCATAAAACAAAGATGAGATCATTACTCACTAGTGTAGATCCGTCTATGGAGGCTCTTGCCCGTGAAAATGACAAATTCCCAGCAAGAAAAGAGCAACCTCTTTGAAAAACTTTCTGAGGGTTTCCACCCTCAACTGGCCATCTATCTACAGAAGAATCTGAGGTCGCAACCCATATATCATCATCATGCAATGCCAACTTTAAAATAGGGTGCTCTTTGGTACAAAGTAACATGCTTTCTCTTGTAGACAAATCTGTTAAATACATCTGAGTATAAAGAGTAATGAGATAAATATAAATAAAAGGTATCACAGAAACAAACACAAACAGCTGGACAAAAGGACAGTAGAAACCTAAATACAGAACACCAAGTAATTTAAAGATATCGACTTACAGTACTGTCTCTCCCACCACTATACACATGACTGAACGTAGGTGTGCTGGCGAGTGCCCAAACAGAATCTGTATGCACGGCATAAGAGTGCACACAGCGTTGCTGACCTAGATCCCATAGTCTATAAATAAGTATAAGAATTCATAAGTTGGGAACATCGAAACACTTCATATCTTCATCATCATATGCATATCTCGAATAACAATGTGTAATTAGAAATAGCAGGAAAAGCTAGAATGGTGACATTTGCAGTAGTTAAAAGATAAGAACTTTAAGACAGTGTCGCCCTTACTCAGAACAGCATGATGCTACTCATATAGATATTATAACACTCTATTTTCCACATGTAGAAATAGCCATTTGGATTGAAACATCTTCATGTTGCAACCTCATTTATGAGGGTAAACCTAGATGATGCTGTGTAAGTTAAGTAATGGAGATTATGCCAAAAGCCCATAAATACAATCTTTGTTATCCACCAACACATGTACACACACGCACACACATATATATAACTAATTCACATAACAAAATAAATGGTATATGGGTTTATCAGCCTTTATCCTACTTCAGAAAACACATAAAATACAGATAATATTGCGGAGAAACGTTTCTTCAATTTAAATTGAGGAGTCAGTCATTAAGAAATGGGATACAAAGGCAGATAAGTAGACGATTGTACAATGAATGATAAACAATAGAACTGAATATGAAAAATTGTTCTTCAAAATTAGTGAGTTCTACCTGATCATAGAATCTGAAGATCCTGATAAGCAATACCTGCAGCCATATAATTTGCAACAGCAACTAAATTAGAGATATTAACTCAGCTTTTGAGAGAGAAGAGTGAATATTTTATTCAAATATGACTTGTATTTTACATTAGAGATGTGTGATATATAAAGGACTTTGAGTGTAATAAAAGCAATAACTGACAACAAGTAATGTGTAGAGTGTAAGCAAAGCAACATGTTGAGTGCAAGTAATTGCACCAACTTCTAAGAAAGATAGAGTTAATTCTACACTCCCCTCAAGTTGGGTAGTAGATGTTGAACGTGCCCAACTTGCCACATAGTTCTTCGAAATTCGGCTTGGGAAGAGTTTTGGTGAGTATGCCAGGCACCTGATTGCGTGATGTAACGTAGAGGGGTGCAATAGACCCTTTATTGACGTTCTCTGAAATAAAGTGACGATCAATTTCAATGTGTTTGGTTTTATCATGATGAACCGGATTCTTTGCAATACTGATTGCAGCTTGGTTGTCACACATCATTTGAATAGGTCCATCTGGAGGCAATCCTAACTCTTCAAGGATGTGGCGTATCCAAATTCCTTCACAAATTCCGAGTGCAAGAGAACGATACTCAGCTTCAGCACTACTCCGAGCGACAACAGATTATTTCTTGCTTCTCCATGTGACGAGGTTGCCCCATACAAATGAACAATATCCAGAGGTGGATTTTCTGTCGGTAATGTCCCCGGCGTCTTTACTTGTGAATAGAAGCCTCGAATGTTCATTTCGACGGAGCTTGCCCATTCGAGGTAGTTGTCGCCGTTAAATCTAAAGACGAAGATAGGAGAATAATCCACAGAAGGGATGGTGGATGAAGAAGAATTTTGGCCAGCCATGATAGGAGATAGCCGATCGAGAAGAAAGATTGAAATTTTTAAAGCTCAATATTGCTCTGATACCATGTAGAGAATTGAGCTTTTGAGAGTGAAGAGTGAATATTTTACTCAAATATGACTTGTATTTTACATTAGAGATGTGTGATATATAAAGGACTTTGAGTATAATAAAAGCAATGACTGACAACAAGTAATGTGTAGAGTGCAAGCAAAGCAACATGTTGAGTGCAAGTAATTGCACCAACTTCCAAGAAAGATAGAGTTAATTCTACACTTTCCTCAACTTTCAACTCAATTACTGTCAAATCCTTATTAAGGTAAAAGAAGACATGTATCACAAGAACATCATGTCCTTTGAAAGAAGGTGAACAAGTTACAACAACAGAAAGTGATGCAGTTTGTTTCTTTTGTGTCTGTTGGAATATTAGGAAAATTAGTGAACAAATTAATCAAGAACGGAAAGGTCGCACCCTTTTCGTTCTGTGCTAGGATCTTTTGGAAAGGATGTGAATGACAGGCTTTACAAGGCTTGAAGAAACCAACATGCAAATTAAAGGGATGCTTATCTATTGCACATGGTAAATTGGGTCTCCAACAATGATCTTGAGTTTTTGAATTTGTTGTGAGTTGTCAGGTCAGATAAATGATTTCCTTATGTTATGACCTCTTGGACTACTTATACTACCTTGAATGAGTGAGAAAGATAAATGATTTCCTTATGACCTCTTGGACTACTTATACTACCTTGAATGAGTGAGAAAGAGAAGCATCAGATTAAATGTTACAATTTTGAGTTGACTAGACACTGCAAGTGGAATTCAAAGGAATTTCATTATCATAAAGCCTCCACAAGCCATAAGACAAGATGCATATAACATCTTCTAAGATGCCTCACAGATACAACAAACATGATTAAACAATGTTAATTCTCAAATTTACCCCTCTTGGGCTACGTATACTTCCATGAATGAGTGAGAAAGAGAAGTATCAGATAAAATGTTGCAATTTCAGTTGACGAGACAGAACACAAGTGAAATTCAAATTAATTTCATTATCATAAAGCCTCTAAAACTTAAAACAAGATGCATATAACATCTTCTAAGATGCCTAACATATATAACAAATTAAACAACATTAATTCTCAAATCTACCCCTCTTGGGCTACTTATACAACTTTGAAGGAGTGAGAAAGAGAAGTATCAGATGAAATGTTGCATGTTTCAGTTGACAAGACAGAACACAGGTGAAAGTCAAAGGAATTTCATTCAAATAAAGCCTCCAAACATAAGACAAGATGCATATAACATCTTTGAAGATGCCTAACAAACATGATTGAACAACATTAAGGTCAAATTGAATGTCTTCATGCACTGTACCTGTAAAGATTGGTTCTTTTTTAATTGATTCTTCTGACAATTAGTCTATGTAAAATGTAACACAAAGGATAAATAACAATCAAAGGAGTTGGAACCCATAATAACTGAAGAATCTTGTGGTTCAAAGGACACAGGTACAGAACAATGTTTTTCCTCCCTTCTTCGCCAGTGGCTTTGCCTTAGGAAGATTGGTTTTTTCTAATGGTTTTAAGAATGATTGGTCACCCTTGTCCGACTCTTATTAATCCCAAAATATCCATACTTGAACACTAACCTGCCTGTAGGATCAAGGAGCAACGCTCTGATATTATCAGTATGCCCTCTGAGCTTCGTGGTTTTTGAACCAGTTCTGGGATCCCAGACCCGGATAACCTAAAGAGTAGGATGAAATTAAGATATACACCTCTCAGAGTCCAAATGCAGAGAGATTCAGAATGTCAAATCTCAGCAGTTTAATGAATTCAACAACCAAAAAACAAGAACTATAGCAAACATTAGAAGATACCTTCTCTGTTCCTCCAGACACAAGAAGGTTTCCACTGTCATTCATTGTTAGCGCATAAACAGATTCTTTATGACCTTTGGCAGATATTGGGACATATCCATGAGATGGATTTAGGTTCAAGGAAATATTGTTGCTTGAACCATTAGAATGCAGACTGTTGGAAGTAGATGATGGTGAATTCCCTGGATAACTGAAGCCATTTGCATGGTCATCTTCAGCTGCATCAGTTGACTTAGAAATGGGTCTAAGTGAAGCTTCGATATCCCATATGAATACCTCCCCACAAAGGCCACCAGATGCAACAATAGTACTCTGTGATACATAAGTTTGTACTAGTATTAGAATGACTACACTAATGCACAAAGCAGATTTACCTAATCAGTTTGAATAGAGAACTCAAATTGAAGAAGTGGAGAATCAGGAAGTTGTCATCCAAGTTATACAAATATATCCAGAAGGCTATATATAATTGGTGACTATACATTTTTTGGTGTTGCACCTAGGCAAGTGACATAATCACTGTGCTGACGAAGAGTCCTGGTACAAATCCCATCAGATAAGCAATTCCATGCCTGTTGCAAGCCATTTAGTTAACATTGAAGTAGAAAAATTAAACCATAATTGCCGCATAATGCAATAAACTATAGTTTATCTAACCAAGTACCTTGAGGGTAGTATCAGAGGAACAGGATATAAGGGTACTATCACCAACAAGGACAGCGTCATTTACCTGCAAATTTCAAGATTTGAAAGAGGACCAAGATCTATGTTACTAAGGACAACATTTGACCCGCTCAATTTAGAATTTCACCTTCATTTTGATACATATTTCCATAGCACTTCATATTTTAAAGTTTGTCCAAAAATAAATATCAGACCTGTCTAGGATTATGCAGATTGACTAGGAATTCCTACTTGAGGTTAGTATACTAAGTATGCAAAGGGAAAAAGACAATTACCACCACAGATAAGGTGAGAATAGCGACATTCTGAGCATTTTGGAAAGGGGGGACTGCTATTACTTTGACAACAAAAGATTAACAAGGCCTAACACCCAAATGATGTGAGTAATGAAAATTGCGAGGAACAAAGAGAACAGATGCTCACATACATCCAAAGATAAGATCCCTAGACATTTTAAGACATTGGAATATTTATAGATAAACCTTGATGAAAGGAATCCCAAATAGATATTCAAACATAAGATTACCCAATCAACATGGGACTCAAACGTAGCCGAGCATGTAGCTCCATCTTCAGCCAACTCCCATCTCTTCAATGTACCATCTCGGCTTCCAGTGAAGAGGTAATTAGTTCCATCTGTCACTGGGGACTTTAACACGGCTAAGCAATTTATACCAGCACAATGCTACAAAAACAAAGTATTCCAGAATTAAGATTGGTAGAATTGATACATTATGGCTAGTAGAAGAAAATGTAGAGCTGGAAATCTCATATAAATAAGGAACACAGATTTTGCACTGAAGAACAGAAAGGGAAAAAACCAAATCTGAGAAGGTATCCATAATCAACCAAAGGAGACTTACAGTGCCACAAAAAATTGAATGCAGAATTCTAACTTTTACAAATTTCAACATTTACTCCTTGAAATTTAAGTAAACATGCACACTAAGCAAAATGATGATGCATTAAATTTGTGAAATCTTTTTTTCTTTGGGAACGCAACGCTCCGATGACATGATTCTTGCTAGCAAAGTATATCAAAAGCAATGATTGTTATAAAACTTCTCAGTGAACATATATGAAGTCTTGCAATGTACAGAATAAATGAAAAAATACCCCAAGAAATTCCTTCCCTGATCTCATTTTATGCATAGTTTTTGTGTTGGAATATCCATATCTCTGTAACATCTTTCCAAATCTAAAAAGATTATAATTAACTAAGTTAACTAACCGTTGTGTTTGAATTGAAACATTATCAAAGATCCCAAAAACAATTATATACAAATATCAGTTTATTAGCTAATAAATCGCACTGTTGGAAATCAATCTGGTGAGGCGTTTTAAATTAGTATCCCAACAAAGTAGGTGAAACTCCATTTGAGTGAAAATAATTGACAAACCTAAGAATAAGTAAAATCATTTAGTTTATTGTGGAACCATTTATCAATAATATATTCGTCACTCCACGAATAGCATTAGACTAAAGAAAACAGCTAACACAGCAATACTATGACATAAAGAGGGTCCTACTTTTGGCCTTCCTATTATCTAAATAGAGAACCAATTCAGTGAACAGGTTTGTGGGACTAAGAAAGAGTGGAGAAGTTGGAACGGAAAAGAGGTTAGTTGGATGTTGAGAAGCATTACCTTCTTGTCATCAGCATCATTCAACACATACGTTAGCCTTTTCTCCTTTCTAGAGCGAACCGAGTTAGTATTCCCTGCACTGGCAACTCGATGCATTGCATAAACCACTGGAGCCACAAACAGGAACAGAAAGAAAGAATCAAAAACAGGGAATTCGGTAACTTTAATAGAAAAAGTACATAGAGCACGTACCCTAATCCCTATTAATGCTGGACCAAGGTTATTATGCCTGTTCTTCAAGAGGTTAGGTTAGGAACATATTGTACAAAACAGTAAATTACACCCAATTTAAGCAGTGGGACATGTCACCTTCCGCATCTCCTTGTTGTGGCTCGGCAAATCCTGCACTCTCTCCTCTCTTTCGATTTTAATCCCTTCTCGAGATACTGCGTGAGCTGCTGATTCAGTCGTCGCGAGTTATTTTCTCTGTAGTCGATGTGACCGCCCCAGCACGGTTACAGGGTGGCATGTTACCTCTACGGCTCTACTCAACGTCGAACATCAACCCCGAACTTCTTCAAGAAATCGCGACGGCCTCGAATTTCCAACAAGAACGCTGTTAAGATCAAGACACGTTCTTGATTTGGTAATCGGAAGAAAACAGTGGATGCGATGAAGAAGGAAGCTTAATAGAGTAGAGAGAATTTTAGGTATTTCATAATTTAATAAATGGTTTGTTTATTTCTAAATCGATTATTTTCGTAACAGATTATTATTTTAAAATAATTTGTATTAATTAAATATATATATATATATATATATAATGTTTAATTTTGAGAGTGTTTGGTTATGTTTTGAACTCGCAACCTTACAAAATAAGTACAACTCTTTAACCAACTAGACTAATAACATTTTTTTACATTTTAAATTCAATAACAAATTTGATGAACGCAATACGTTATAATAATAAAAGTTTAACTTTTTAATTAACTAATCAATATATATACATATATAATGATACTTAATTTTAAAAGTGTCAATGAAAGTAAATTGATACTTGGGTTGGATTCTGGGTTGACCCGTCCATCAACTTAAAACGATTAAAAATAAAATTAAAAATATTATAGGTATGTTTCGAAATCGCAACCTAACAAAAACAAAAACAAGTATAACTCTTTAACCAACTAAACTAATAACATTTTATATTTTAAATTGAACACCAAATTTGATGAACGCGGGACGTTGTAACAATATAAGTTCAGCTTTTTAACTAAATAATATATATATATATATATTGATGCTTAATTTTGAAATTGTCTGGATTGCCGTGTCGAGAGCTGTGGTTAATTTGAATATATATGTGAGAGTAAATAAATACTTGAGTCGGATTCTAGGTTGACCCGTCCATTAACTTAAAACGGTTAAAAATAAAATTAAAAATGTTATAGGTATGTTTCAAACTCGCAACCTAACCAAAACAAATATAACTTTTTAACCAACTAAGCTAATAACATTTTATATTTTAAATTTAACACCAAATTTGATGAACGCGGGACATTGTAACAATATATTTTTATCCGTGTGCATCGCAAAATAATTTATATTAGTATTACATGTAAATTATTCGAACATATTATTATTTTAAAATAATTTGTATTAGTATTACCAGTAAATTATTACTGAGTAGAATGGATTGGACTGGTTCGTTACATCAATTATATAATAAAAATAATTTTGAAATATTTATTTATCACAAATATTTATAATCTTTTATATTAATTAAATATATTTTTTATCTTTTATTTTTTTTAATTTTTATTAAATGAGTGCTAAAGATTAAATTTATAATATGATAAACTAATTATAAAAAAAATAAGATATTTATTTTATTATTATTATATAGAGAATTAATCACTCATCTATTCGTTATAAGTAAAATGAACGGTAGTTTAAAACAATTATAGAAAAATGCTACGGAAACGAAAATAAAATTACTAATCCGATGTGACCTCCATATGTGTAGGAGAGAGAAAAAGAAAAGAAAAAAAATAATGAAAAAAATTTAATTCATTTCTAATACGTTTTTGTCATTTCATCTCTCTCAACACTCTCCAACAAAAATCGTTTTCAAACTCAAACCCCTAGATCTATTCATTGTGTGAACACGATAATTTTTTTTGTTTTTTTATCTTGTATAGATAACGTTTTTTTCGGCTTTAATGTTCAGGAATGCAACATAGACAACGTCGAAGAAGGTAAAACATTACACAAATCGTCTATTGAACCCAAAAGATATCGAACAATGCCATGTTTTAGTTGAGAACATGGACTTGTAAAAACAACAATAAGACCATGTTCTTGTAATTTTTAATTTTAAAAAGAGGAGTGATAGAGAGAGGGAATTTGAGGAGGGAATGGGGGAGAGAATGATGTGTCACTACATCACTAGTTGGAAAAAGGATAAAATGTGATGAGAGAGAGAAGAGAGAGAAATTTCGTTATTTTTTTGGCTAATCAAATTACGCCACATCATTCCATCCCTCAAATTACATCCCTCAAATTCCATCTCCCAATCATTTCTCTTTTAAAAAATTGTATTTTTTTTCTAAAAATTTCATGTTTGGGAAGTGAAGTTAAAATCAAAATACACAATATGAAGTGATGTTGGTGATAGTTAAATTAATATGTATTTGAAGAACATTCTCATGTTTTTATAAGGCCGTGTTCTTTTAACTTTTCAAGTTTTTTTTTAAATTAATTTCATATTCATCTCCTTACAACTCCATGTTCAGCGCCTATGAACTCCATGTTAAACGCCTTTTTTAATTAAAAAAACTTAGTTTTTTTCAGACCAATTTCATGTTCAGCGCCTTATAACTTCATGTTTAGCGCATGTGAACTCAGTGTTTAACGCCTTTTTCTGTAAAAAAAACTTAGATTTTTTTCAAACCAATTGCATTTTCAACGCCTTACAACTCCATGTTTAACTCCTATGAACTCAATGTTCAGCGCCTACCAACGCCATGTTCTTTTAACTTTCCAGTTAAAAAAAAAATCTTTTTTTCTAAGCAATTTGATGGCCATATTTTTACAACCATGTTCTTTTAACTTTTCAGTTTAAAAAACCTTATATTTTCTACACAAGTTCATGTTCTTTTTGGAATGACATTTTCGCAGTAAAATTCCAATGTTGGAATGATCTTTTCCTCTGAAGAAGAACTTTGTGAATTATATTCATCATATGCCCAATTAATTTGATTTGGCATTTATAAAGTAGGGACCAAAATGATGAAAATGGTAAGCAAAAATACTCCATCATTATTTATGTCAAAAGTAAGTCCAATGAATGTTTTACAATCTAGACCTACAACTAAGACAAATTGAAAGCTAAAATTAAGGAGAATTTGTGATAACAAGCGTATGTCTTGAGCATAACCATACATTAAGTCCTAGGAAGACATGACATATTAGATCCTACAAAGTAATAGACACACATGCAAATAGGAGATTGCAATTAAACGATGAAGTTGGAATAACTTTGTCCAAAAGTTTTCAATCATTTGTAGTGGAAGCTACAGGGTATCATAACATATCTTTTGATGGGAGAACATGTAGAAATTTCATTATAAAAACTCGAAGGTTGAGGTTAGGGAGTGAGGATGCTGAAGTACTTAATAATTATTTCTTAAGAATGCAGAGTAGAAACTATAATTTTTCTACTTGCTTGATTTGGATGAGGAATCCCGAATTATAAACGTGTTTTGGGAAAATGGAAGGTGTAGGACTGCCTATGAGTATTTCTCTGATGTTATCACTTTTGATACAACCTATTTGACTAATCGTTATGACATGGCCTTTTCTCCATTTGTTGGGATCAATCATCATGGTCAATCTATTTTACTTGGTTGTGGCTTATTTTCAAGTGAAAATTCAGAGTCTTTCACTTAGTTGTTCATAACTTGGTTAACATGTAAATGTTTCGTTGAAAATAAAAACTTTTTTCGAAAGCGATGACTTATGCCCATCTTTCTTAGGGCGTTTAAAGAGCATGACTCTACCGCTTAGTTAAAAAAAGAGCCCATAGTCAAGTTAGTCAAAATCCATCACTATACTAATCTACAAATTCGGATCAATTCAAGCAGAAGAGGAGACGCTCAGATTGGACCAACCTTAAAGCTTTTGGATCTGATAGGAATAATAGAGAAGTAGGAAAACTTTGGCGATTCATAATGGGGTATAGCGAATATTTATGTTCCAGGACATAAAATATAAATAATGAAAGATGAGGAAGACGCTAGTCTTCTGTGACATAGCAGGAAAGGAACCAAAACCCGTTCAGTTGCTGAAAGAGATAAGCTTGATAAATGAGATTGAGTTTCACCATAAATATCCATTTTATAAAATAGATGAATAGAAAGGGCGGAGCCATTAAGCTGAAGGAAGAGCACTCGACCTTTATTTCAAACTAAAGCAAGAAAGAATCAAGTTTACTTTTCGAAAGAAGGGCCATCTTTTTTTACTAGTTTCTTAGTAAAGATGCGTTAACATTTCCCCAAATGCCATAATCACATAACAATATCGATCTTTGACAATTGCAATTGAGCATGTATTTCCTAAAGCTTGTCATCGTTTTTGTTTGTGGCATATCATGAAGAAACTTTCTATAAAATTAAGAAGTCATGAATACAAACTAATAAAGAAAAAGATGAAAAACATTGTATAAAACTCCATTACTATTCAACAATGCAAAGAGAATTAAAATAACATACAAAATATCATAAAAACATATCAATTTGAAATCTTTTTATAGTTGTTACAAAAAAAAACACAAAAAAAAAACGTGAAAACATACGATTTAAAATAAAACATGTTAATTTTGAATGTTTTAATTGTTTTTTGATGTTTTTACGAAAAAAACAAAAAATAAAAGCGTGAAAACGTACGATTTATAAAAACACGTTAATTTCGAACATTTAAATTTGGTTTTGATGTTTTTACAAAAAACAATATACAAAATATCATAAAATGGATCAATTTTAAGTTTTTTTAATGTTTTATGAAAAAAAATAGAAAATAAAAACGTGAGAATGTATGATTTTAAAAAAACGTTAATTTCGAACATATTGATTATTTTTTGATGTTTTTACGGAAAAAAAATAAAAGCGTGAAAATGGATCGATTTGAAAAAACGAGGTCGTAAAAGGCCTTCGGCTGTTTAAAACTCGTCCATTTCGAATTTCGTGAAAAAATAATTTGTTTTAATTGAATGATGATATATAAAATAAATACATTGTTCATCTTATAACGGGTGCGATCATAACATCACTAATACGCAAGATTCCAATAGAACTCCGCAGCTAAGCGTGATTGGACGAGAGTAGTACTAGGATGGGTTAACCCCTCGAAAGTCCTCGTGTCACACTATGTTGGGTCAAATTATTTTGACTAAGGGTCAAATTACTTTGACTATCGTAATTTTGATGATGATTTTGTATAAAACATAAACTAAGTCATCTAATTGTTTTTGGTGCAGGTGTATCGAAAACATGATATATTATACTAAGTATGAATGGGGTTCATTAGACTTATTGGCTATTAGACGCATTGAGTTAGACATGCAGTCTAACAAACGTAGTTAGACGTGCAGTCTAACAGACGTTGTTAGACGTGTAGTCTAATGGATACGTAGTTAGACGTGCAGTCTAACATATACATAATTAGACGTGCAATCTAACAAATACGTAGTTAGACGTGCAGTCTAACAGATACGTAGTTATACGTGCAGTCTAATAGATACGTAGTTAGACGTGTAGTCTAATAGATACGTAGTTAGACGTGTAGTCTAATAAACGTAGTTAGACGTGCAGTCTAACAGACGTAGTTAGACATGCAGTCTAACGGATACATAGTTAGACGTGCAAGTCTAACAGGCGTAGTTAGACGTGTCGTCTAATAGATGATAGTTAGATGTGTAGTCTAACTCCTTCAGATTAGTCTGAAGGGAAACGTAGTTAGACGTGCAGTCTAACAGACGAAGTTAGACGTGTAGTCTAACAGATACGTAGTTAGACGTGCAAGTCTAACAAGCATAGTTAGACGTGTTGTCTAATTAATGAGAGTTAGACGTGCAGTCTAAATCCTTCAGATTAGTCTGAAGGGAAACGTAGTTAGACGTGCAGTCTAACATACGTAGTTAGACGTGCAGTTTAACGGATACGTAGTTAGACGTGCATATCTAACAGACGTAGTTAGACGTGTCGTCTAACAGATGAGAGTTAGACGTGTAGTCTAACTCCTTCAAATTAGTCTGAAGGGAAGCATAGCTTATATATTAATAATTTATCCAAATAATTAACATCAAATAAAATAAACTCCTTCAGTTCTATTTCAGCCATAATTTATAACTAATTAATGAAAATATTGTAGAATTGGATTATAAGCATGTCCACACCAACAAAAAGAATGAGTTTCATTTTACAAAATTTTAGAAAAATTGTTAGGTGGTACAAGTAAATTCATAAACAATGGATACTTTATTTTTATTATTATTATTATTAACTTTATTATTTTTTTTGTCATATTGTAACTTTAATGTTATATTGTTGGTTCTTCAATATCTACTTTATTTTGGTATTTTGAATGTGTAGAACCACGAAATCCTTATCAGATGATGATTTCAATCGTGTTTATTAATCTTTGTTATTTAATTTGGATAAGTTTTGATTGAATCGATACTATGAATAAGAGTTTTGTTTGATATTTATAGTCTCAAATTGGTAGGACTTTTAAATGATATTTATAGTTATAAATTTTGAGAAATTAGAACTTCTGATTCATCGTGTTGTGTCTAATTACGATCTTTACAACCTTAAAAAAAATGTAGTAAATTTTTTTGTCCAATTATCGATATTCATTCCACTTATTATTTCATCTTATATTTTTTTTTATGTTTACAACTTAGACTAATTATTATAATATCTGTTGATATTATAATCTCTAAGAATAACACAAAAGAATCCATTTGAATGGTAGATTTAAGTAGCGTGGACAACTACAAGAATTTAGTGGTTTATTAAGATGGAAAAAATATAAGATTTAATTTTTCTTTTTTGATTTTCATTTTTTGTGTTAACTTACATATTCGTGCAAACGCACGGACTTTTTGCTAGGTTATATATAATATTGTTTTATAATCCTTTAATATGAGTTTGTAAATTTGTATCTTATTTTTAAATTTGATGAAAAAATATGTGTTAATTTTTGTATATATATATATTTTTCATGAGTGTAATTAAAACTCATAAATAATAAAGTTTATATCTACATCTTTAGCTAAATCATGTTTAATATAGAGGGTCAAATAATCGACATAAAAATTATCATATTTTTTATTGCAAAATTCTGTCTATATTTTCTTCATTGCTGAAAATGTTCCTTCAATTGTAGAAGTAAAAATAGGTAATATTAAAACAAGATAATCAATCTAGTTCATTTAATTATATTATTTGTCCTAAAGGTTAATAATTAATTTACTGAATTGCATAACTCTTTTGATGGTAAACATTTAATAATTAGAAAATTTTATTATGTGAATAATTAATTTATTCAAAAATATATTGATTATTTGTCATCTCTTATTATTAATGTTTGATTATCATAACAAAATATTATTGTCTAAAAAAATAATATTAATGTTGCATTAGGTATTTTGAGATTGAATAAATCACTATTTGAATTTAGTTTTTACTTAAATTTATAAATGTGAGCAACCATTTTATTGGATGTTATGAGCGATTAAAAGGCAATAAATTTTATGATGTAAAGATAGTTTTTTTAGACGCGGCAATAATTTTTTTTAGGATATTGAGTTTGAGGGAAAAAATGATTGTCTTTGAAGATAATTTAGATTTAATAATTTCTATTGAGGAAGACCTTGTTCATATCCCAAGTTCATTTAGCATTGATATGGATTTTATTCTTATTGATGATCAAGTTCAAAATTAAGAGCAACAATATATTTGATCAAGAAATTATTCACTATAAAGGAGAACTGATATATCGAATGACTATATAGTTTTTCTTTACAAGAATGATGTTAGTGGTGGCATAATGGAAGATTGCGCTATAAGATTCCAACATGTTATGAAGGATACTAATTTTGAAAAATGAATTCGTACAATGAACGAAAAGTATAAGTCAATGCATGACAATAAAATTTGGGGAACTTGTCACATTACCAAAAGAAAAAAAAATATGTTGGTTGTAAATGAATTTTTTAAACTAATTGAAATTTAAAGGGTAATATTGACAAATATAAGATTTGTTTTGTAGCAAAAGATTATTCTCGAAAGAAATTATTTAACTTTAAAGAGAGACATTTTAATTATCTAGTTTTATTGAAGGACTTTTTAAATACAATCATGAGACTTGTTTCATATTTTGATATGGAGCTTCACCAAATTGATGTTAAGACAACATTTTCAATGGATACATTGAAAAAATAGTCTATATGGTGCAATCATAAAACTTTATGTCGGGAGACCCAATTTATATGGTTTGCATATTAAAATAAAAAAAATTTATGGACTTAAACAAACATTTAGTGAGTGGTACCATAAATTTCACGAAATAATTCTCTTATTTGGTTTTTGAGATGAATTTAATTATTGATTGTGTGTATCAAAAGTTTAGTTGGAGTAAACACATTTTATAATTTTATATGTGGATGGAATTTTGTTTACCATAAAATTTTTTGACATTAAGTAGCCAAAAAGTTATGAGATACTTGAAAATAACTAAAAATTAAATGCTCACGTATAGAAGGTGAGATAGTCTTGAGATCATTAATTATTCTAACTCGATCTTGTGGAATGCCAAGACAATATGAAATCCACTTCGGGTTACATTTTCATGCGAGTTGAAGTTATTTCTTGTGTCAAACAAACACTTACGACTTCATCCACTATGGCAATGAAATTTATGAAATTTTATGATGCGTCAAATTAGATGATATTGATGAAGAAAATAAATTGTCATTGGTCTGTATACACAGGACGGGGATTGACGACCCTCTGAATTATTTTCTAATAATAAATCAGTTATATTATATTTTAACAATAACAACAATAACATGAGCTTGATGAAGTCAAGTATATTGACATGAAGTTCCTTGTTGTAAAACAAATGATAGAGAGTGGGCAAATTTTGTTAAAATATTTAGGTAATATATGTACAAACTCTATGATAGTGGAACACTTGACAAAGAGTTTTACGTCTAGTGTCTTTCATGAGCATACTACTCATATGGTTGTCATAGAGATCGGTCATCTATATTTTAAGCGAGTTTGTAGTTTGATTGTCTTCTAGTTTAGTTGATTTATAGATGTTTATGAAGTTTTATTTTAATAAGAAATTTAGTATTATATAGTTTATTACACTTTGTATAATTATGTTTAAAGTATGATCTCAATAAAGTCAAATATGACTAGTTAAAATTGACATAAAAAGATCACCGTGCATGATATGCTTTTTAGTCCTACATTGATATAATTAATTGATAATTTTTTATACAATATATGATTGTGATGAGACAAAGTTTTAAGTGCATTAAGATTGACACATTTATTTTTGTACATAAATGACTTAAGGGAGATTTATGAAATTTATGGGTTATTTGTATAATAAGTAATTGAGTAGATGTCATCTATTATATAAGCCAAAATAATGTAATCTAATGTGAAACCAAATTTATGGTTTATGAGTATATTTTTTATAAATATAAAGTGAGTATACCATAAGTGATATTTCTAATTTTATGAAGTGTTAAATTAGAAATAACAAAATCAAATTAACTAACATTGTATTGATTATTTTGTAACGGTAATGGTCCCAAAATTAAAATACAGTCATTTTTTCTCTACTTCCTCCTCGTCAATAAAGAGAGAAAGTTAATTGATGTACTCATTAATTGGGAAATTTGACGAAATGACCCTGATAATGGGTCAAATTCGAAAAATAACCCACGCTTAATAAACTTTGCGAAAATGACACTTTTGGCCTGCGAAATGTCCGTTTTCCCCCCGAGACACCCCTTACCGCTCATTACCGTGTATTACATAATGCGCGTATTGTGTAATACGTGTATAATGAAATACGCATATTACATAATATGCGCATTATGTAATATACGTATTTCATAATGCGTTTTTTACATTGTACGTGTATTTGTAATATGTGTATAATGAAATATGCATATTACATAACACGCATAAAATGTAAAATGCGTATTTAATAGTATATGAAGCTTAATTGCCCTCATTTAAAAAAAAAGTGTTTCAAATCACGACTATCTTTCTCCAACTCTAAAAACCATATCCCTCCCTCCCGCTCCCTTTGCTACAACCACGACTAGCAACTGAAGATCATGACCACGACCTCTCTGTTCATTCAAGATTAGCAACTGAAGACCCACGACTCTTCGTTCTCAAATGGGTATGTTTATTTTATGTTATTTGATTTGATGATTACTTAGTTAGTGATTATGAACACTATGTTATAGTATAAATGGGTTATATTCTTAGTTATTGATTCGATAACTCCTAAATTTAAATGAATATGCGAATAATATATTATGAACAAAGACAGATTTCACTCACACGTATTGTTGCTCACTCAGGCGTATTGTTGTTCACGCGTATTGCTCATTAAGGAGGAGATTCCTACTAGGTTTCATGGAAATACAATGTGGCAAGAATCGCCCACAAGTTTACTTTAATGGACATATTGGATATGGGGCTTCTATCCATTAGATCTATTGCAGCAAACTTACGGGAAAGTTGCTGCATTGGATTTCCATGAAATTACTAGAAGGAAACTCCTCCTCAGTTATGGTTGACGCCATCTTCAAAAACCAACAATAGAAGTAAGTAAGAACATTACAATATGCGTATAATTTTCAATTGCAGCTCAAGTAATTGTTTACTTTGATGGAGAGTGGAAAATTACGGATGGTTTTCTCAGTTTGTTCTAAAGTCAACTAGAGGTTTGAATGTTCCTCTAAATTATACATATGGCGAATTAGTTGATATGATCTATTCTACTACTAATCTTAATATATCTATATATGATTTATTGCTTCAAACTAAGTATAATACTCCGGTATGGATGTCAAAATTTCTTATATAAATAATATCAAACGAGATATGGATATGAACTTCTTTTTACATGAAGCAATGTAAATCCACTACACATTGCACTATGTGTATCTTTAGTAGAGAATTCACTACCTAGAAACACAATAAACCCAACTCAAGAAAGTGTAGTGGCTCAAGAAATTGATGATCCTGACGTATACCCGAAGTTTCAGTAGAAGGAGGTTGTCTTTGAAACTCAAAATATCATAGAAGAAGACCCATGTTTACGTCTGAATGAGGGGGTTGGTGATTGGGTTGCTAGTAACTCATGTTTGCGTCTGAATGAGGGGGTTGATGATTGGGTTCCTAGCACCCAACCAAGCAGTGCTTGGGTTTCTAGTACCAAACCAAGTAGTGCTTGGGTTGCTAGTACCAAACCAAGTAGTGCTTGGGTTGCTAGTTCCCAACCAAGCTGTAGTGATTAGGTTGCTAGTAACATATCAAGAAGTGAAAATCTGATACATAAGGCATTAACTTGCGAAATCAGATTGACAGTACGTTGTTTGAGAATAAAAAAGAGCTTCAATTGAGGTTACATAAATATACGATGGTTAATCATTTTGAATTCAAGGTGGAGAAGTCAAAAAAAGAACTTTGGTATGTGAAATGTTTGGATCAGAATTGCAAGTGGAGATTGCGTGCTGTGAAAGAAAAATCCTCGGAGATGTTTGAGATTTGGAAATTTGTAAAAGATCATACATGTTCAATTGTGAAGAGGTATGAGAATGAAAGGCAAGCACCATCGTGGATTATGAGGGAATGCATGAAGAGCAAGTACATGGACCATCACCATGACCACATGCCTAAGAAAATAATGGAAGACATGCAGAGAAGTTATAGAATAAAGATGTATAATAAGACTTGGAGGTCCAAGGAAAAGGCTCTAATGGTGGTGTGAGGAACTATAGAGGATTCCTGGTAAATTTCTATCATACCTGTACATGTTGAAGATGAATAATCTGGGTACCATAACAGACATCCATACGGATGAGCTTGGCCATTTCAGGTATATGTCCGTGTCCCTAAGCGTCTCAATTAGGAGTTTAATAAGTTGTTGTCGTCCTGTATTGTGCATTCAGTTTTCTTAAGCACATGGTTGGAGGTCAACTATTTGTGGCTATAACATTGGATGCAAACGAGCAATTATATCCTGTTGCTTTTGGCATTGTTGATTCAAATAATAATAACTCATGTACATATTTTATGCAAAAACTAAGAGAAGTTATTGAGTTAGTCTCGAATCTCGTCTTTGTATCCGATAGACACCCAATAATTGTCAATTCCTTGTGCTTAGTTTTTCCAGAAGCATGTCACGGTGCATGCACATACCACATTAAGATGAATATTATGGTCAAATTTAAAACTAATCACTGCCACACAGAGTTTGATTTGGCTTCTCGTACATATACCGTCCTGAAATTAATGATGTTGAATAATTGTTTTGTATTAAATATGTGTTAATTTTTGTAGATTTTGATGCAACATAATGTTTTAAGTGTACTTCAGACAGTGTCTTGAAAAACACTTATAATCCACATCAAATTGTGGCTCTTAGTGTTGAAAGGTTGGATTGAAATGACTTCAGCATGGCTATTCAAATTATAGTGTTAATTTTTGTACTGTCAAGAACTATAGAAGTGACATGCTTTAC
This sequence comes from Impatiens glandulifera, assembly GCF_907164915.1. Taxonomy (NCBI): domain Eukaryota; kingdom Viridiplantae; phylum Streptophyta; class Magnoliopsida; order Ericales; family Balsaminaceae; genus Impatiens; species Impatiens glandulifera. The sequence continues at coordinate 81,650 of NW_025919008.1, forward strand.
ACATATGTATCTTAGTTTCTGTCAAGAACTATAAAAGTGACATGACAATATGCATGAGTTATTGTAATATGTGTAACTCATGCATATGACAATATGCGTGAGTTTTTGTAATATGTGTATTACAACAATAACTCATGTATTGCATCAATAACTCACACATATTACAACAATATTTCATGCATATGACAATATGCGTGAGTTATTGTAATATGTGTTTTATAATAATAACTCGCGCATATTGTAATATGCATGAGTTATTGTTGTAATACCCGTATTACATCAATAACTCATGCATATTACAATAATAACTCACGTATATGACAATATGCGTAATTTATTGTAATATGCGTATTACAACAATAACTCATGTGTGTTATCATATTCGTGAGTTATTGTTGTAATACACGTATTACAATAACTCACACATATTACAATAACTTACGCGTATTGTAATATTCGTGAGTTATTGTTGTAATATGCGTATCATCAACTCACATAAATTACAATAACCCTCAGTTCTATACTAACCCTATGTTACATTAACTCACGCATATTACAATAACCCTTCATTCTATAATATTTTCACACATCATTACCAGCTCCAACAAACCTTGATATCAAGATTTCGTATCGAATAGTTCGTTGGTAGCTGGTAATGATGTATAAAAGTCTTATAGAACATAAAAATGACATTTAAAGAAGATCTCACGTGTATTTTAATAACTCACACATATTGCAATAACTCACGCATATTTCCTCTCTATAATATTTTCACACATTTGAACCAAGTCCAACAAACCATGACATCAAACCTTGATTTTGTATCGTATGGTCCGTTGGGAGCTAATCCAAATGTGTAAAAGTCTTATAGATCGTAAAAAGAAGAATATATTGTTTCAATAATTTTAAAACTTTACCTCTCTATAAGACTTTTACACATCTGTACTAGCTCCAACAAACCTTGATATCAAGATGTCGTCTTGAATGGTTTGTTGGGAGCTGGTCCAGATGTGTAGAAGTTTTATAGAGAATTCATTTTGAACCTCCATTCTCAAACTTTTCCTTCATATATAAAAGTATAAAGGACATAAAAAGAAGTGTTTCAATAATGTGAATATACTTTTTCAATAATGTCAATATATTGTTTCAATCATTACAACAACTCACGCGTATTATAACAACACACGCTTATTATAGCAACTCATGCGTATTACAACAACTCAGAAGACTATCACATACAAGAATAAGAATTCATGGGTCTATAATTTGGTTGAACTACATGACTGTCCATTTTTGTCTAAAAAATCATGTTATCTGATACCACATCTTCTAGACCAAGTTTAGTAGTCATGTACTCTATATACATTAATACAAATACACCACAGTCCCCACTTGATTTTTCTTTTGGGACTTTTGGGTGTGGGATTCTATGAAATGTGAAACTGTCCTTAGTCATTTTAGGATAGTTGGCAATTTCCACTTCAGACATTGCTTGTTTAAGAAAGTACGGAAGCATTTCACAGAGGGGTTGCATGAATTGAGCAAATTTTTCGCCCTTGAAAATTGATTTATCACAATCATACACGCCAATTCGTCATTCTCTATGTCGCACCACACATAGTACCAGTGCACAAAATCGAGGTTGAGTGGGACAAAAATGTCATCAACCGTGCTCCACATTAGCATATGTCTTTCCTTTGCGCCCCAATAGTACTCCATAAAGTTTATATCAAAAGAAAAGTCTTTTGGATCATCATCAAACTTTTTATATTGTGCTGACAACATATTAGTTAGATGAACATCCGCGATTGTTAAATCCTTAGTGTAAGTCTTAGGGTAAATGGGTGCTCTTTTTCTTAGTAGAAAACATGCAGCATTGATCTCCTGCACAATATGCGTGAATTATACAATAAGAATGATGGCACAATACACGTGAATTATATAAAAAGCGTGAATACTCTATAATGAAGAATACCTCATCAATGAGCCACTTAGATTTCCTTAGCATTGTATAGAAGAACTTATAGCGTGTAGAGCTAGTATTGACATCCACCATTTTAAATTTATTTTTTTTCGGCAACTTTTTCAGCAGTTCTGAATCAAATTTCACCAAAGGATCGACCTTGATTGGATTTTTGACCCTCATTTTTTTTCCAGAAGGGCCAGTGTAGGGAGTAAGTAGTCTCGACCTCAACCTCTTTCTCTTTTATTGGACTGCAGCAGTATCCTTTACTTCCACCACATCCTCCTCCCCTTTATGCTTGTCCTTCTTCTCCAAATCCTTCTTCTTGTCCTCCTTCTCTTCCACCTTGTTTTCCTTCTTCTTTTCCACCTTCTCCACAAACATATCCTCCTTCTCCTTATCTACCTTCTTCTCCACCATCTTCTTATCAAAATCCTTCTACTCCACCTTCTCCACAAACACATCATCCTCCTCATTGTCTTCCTTCTTCTCCACCTTCTTCTGAACATTCTTCTTGTCCACCTTTTTTTTCTTGTCCACCTTTTTCTTGTTCACCTTCTTCTTGTCCTCCTTATCTGCAAACACATCATCATCCTTCAGCACCACATCCTCAATCTTCTCATTCACCCGATCCTCTTCAATCTTCTAATTCACCACATCTTCCTCAATCTTCTCATTCACATTTTCCACATCTTCCTCAATATTCTCATTCACCTTTTCCACATCATCAATCTTATTCAACAGATCCTCAATCTTGCCCTGCACATTGGAATAAATTAGACAAAATGCATAAACCAATACAAAAAGCATGAATGTGAATTTTGTTAGGTCAAATTATTTTGATTAAATATTGAAATAATTTACCCTCTGATATTTTGATGATGAAATAACTTTTGAGTGTTGATACAGGTGTATTGAGACAATACGTTATTAAACTTGGATCTAATGAGGGTCACTAGACCAATTTTGATTTTCATTTGCATAAAATTAGACGCACAGTCAAACTCATCGGAGTTAGACGTGTAGTCTAATAGATGTAAAGAATTAGACGGAAGTCTAATGAATACACGGAATTAGACGTAAGTCTAATAGAATTAGACGTACAGTCTAACTCGTCGGAGTTAGACGTGTAGTCTAATAGATGTAAAGAATTAGACGGATGGTCTAATAAATACACGGAATTAGACGTAAGTCTAATAGAATTAAACGTACAGTCTAACTCATCGGAGTTAGACGTGTCGTCTAATAGATGTAAAGAATTAGACGGAAGGTCTAATGAATACACGGAATTAGACGTAAGTCAAATAGAATTAGACGTACAGTCTAACTTATCGGAGTTAGACGTGTAGTCTAATAGATGTAAAGAATTAGACGGATGGTCTAATGAATACACGGAATTAGACGTAAGTCTAATATATTTGTAATTAGACGTACAGTCTAAATCATCGGAGTTAGACGTGTAGTCTAATATTTTTTTGTAATTAGACGGGCAGTCTAATTGATATGAAAGTTAGACGTGAGTCTAACTCCTTCAGACAAGTCTGAGGTAGAACCAGAATTAGACGTGCCAGTCTAACTCAGCGGAGTTAGACGTGCCAGTCTAATGGTTACTGAATAATTAGACGGGTTGTCTAATTAGTGAAAGTTAGACGTGCGTCTAACTCCTTCAGACAAGTCTGAGGTAGAACAGGAATTAGACGTGCAGTCTAACTTAGTGGAGTTAGATGTGCCAGTCTAATGGTTACTGAATAATTAAACGGGTAGTCTAATTAGTGAAAGTTAGACGTGCGTCTAACTCCTTCAGACAAGTCTGAGGTAGAACTAGAATTAGACGTGCAGTCTAACTCAGTGGAGTTAGACGTGTCAGTCTAATGGTTATTGAATAATTAGATGGGTAGTCTAATTAGTGAAAGTTAGACGTGCGTCTAACTCCTTCAGACACGTCTGAGGTAGAACCGGAATTAGACGTGTAGTCTAACTTAGTGGAGTTAGACGTGCCCGTCTAATGGTTATTGAATAATTAGACGGGTAGTCTAATTGATATGAAAGTTAGACGTGCGTCTAACTCCTTCAGACAAGTCTGAGGTAGAACCAGAATTAGACGTGCAGTCTAACTCAGTGGAGTTAGATGTGCCCGTCTAATGGTTATTGAATAATTAAACGGGTAGTCTAATTGATATTAAAGTTAGACGTGAGTCTAACTCCTTCAGACAAGTCTGAGGTAGAACCGGAATTAGACGTGTAGTCTAACTCAGTGGAGTTAGACGTACCGGTCTAATGGTTATTGTAATTAGACACGAGTCTAATTCTATTAGACCAGGCGGTCTAATAGACGTTTTCTGTTAAAAGGAGATGACTTATTTCATTAGACAGATTTTCACAATCCGTCTAACTGAAATACGTCTAATGCTCAGTTTAAGCAGTACGCTTGAATCTAGCATTTCTCCTACCCACGTGCTATAGTTGTATCCTACTCCTGCTCCATTTTCCAGTGAAGATTAGTACAACAGCTATATGCATCCAATCAAGGAATGCCACGTAAGAGAATTTTCCTCACATTACCCGTTTTACAGGTACATCCCTGATGGAATATTCGACGCACTACCAGTTCTATACGGCCACGATCCTTGTGCTTAAAACCTGCTGTGTACAATGGAGGCTTTCCAATGGAAGAGTGCCACGTATCATTCTTGAAGATTCGACCGTTAGCTCCTGCTATGTATTTAACCAATCTTAAGGACAACGGATGAAGGACTGGATCTTACCTTGAACTTTTGCCTTACACTAACGAACAAGCAGTCTGATTTTGCAGAGAGAGAAACTACTCAATCATCTTGCTTACTGAACTTATTCTGTGAAGCTTCTTTTTGATTGTACTCTGTGTGAATCGAGAGAGAGAGCTAGAATCAAAACACCTTTAGCTGAGTGATATTCTTCATCTTGTAATTGAACAGAAAGTGTTCAGTTCAATAGTGAGCTAAGTGTGTGTGTAAACTGTATTTGATTCTTATCATCTTATAGTGAATCATTTCGGTGGTTGGAAGAAGGGGTGACGTAGGAGAGTTTCTCCGAACATCTATAAACAAACTGTTGTGTTCTTCATTTCTGTCATCTTTTCATATTTCATCTTGTGCTTCAAACCCAAGTAAACAATTCCGCCTTAAATCTGTTTCAAGTGTTTACACAAGTTTACGTAGAATAGAAAGTGAATTAAATCCCTAACAGGATTTCTTTCAAACTGTTTTTCATAAGTCTTCATCCTTAGTCAGACCCCCGTCTCTATCGATAAAGCCGATCCTATCAATTGGTATCAGAGCCATGTTTCTATTCTCAAGCCTTTCCTGAAATATGTCGAACATACCCAAAGATGCCAGTGCTACAGCCATTCCAACCTTCTCTCGTGAAAACTACATTGTTTGGAAGAAAAGAGTTCGTGCTCATCTCTCTTCTCTCCATGATGAGATGTGGAGTGTTGTCACAGAAGGTCCTATCAAGATTGATAAGTTGAAGGCCGACTGGACTGCTGATGAAAAGAGGCAGAATAACCTCAACAACATGGCTCTTGATGTTCTATACAGATCTCTCAATGACAGTATGTTCAACTACATCATCGAATGTGACATTGCTAAAGAGGTCTTGGACAGACTCACTCAACTGTGTGAGGGCACTGAGCAAACCAAGGAAAACAAGATCATGGTTGCTACTCAACAGTTCGACAGCTTCAAAATGCGTCCTGGTGAAACAATGAACGATTTAGACACTAGATTCAGCAAGATCGTCTCCTCTCTATCCATCCTAGGCAAGACTTATAGCAACCGGGAGCTTGCTATCAAAGTCATGCGTGCTCTTCCAAGAGAATGGGACATAAAGACTATGGCGATAAGAGAATCCAAAGATCTTAACAAGATCTCTATCTTTGATCTCTTTGCTAACCTGAAGGCCTATGAGTTCGAGCTGAACTGTAGGATGGAAGAAGATCAACCCACGTTCGTTATTATTGCCAAGGCGTTGGTGATTACTGAAGAGCCACCAACTGCTCCGGACGTGAAGATAGCAGCTCAACAGTTGAGCAGCGATGCCATGTCTTTCTTTGTGAAGAAGTTTGGCGACTTCATGAAAAAGAGAAACTCTAACTCAAACTCTTCAAATTCTAATGATAATAGAAAATCTAAAGCTAATGTTACCTGTTTTAACTGTGGTATTAAAGGTCATTATGCATCGGAATGTCGGAAGCCAAAGCGTGAAGACGCAAAGGATGATGGAAAATAGCTGAAGGCTCTTATGGCTGGTGATAGAAAGAACAGAGGAAGCAGTCGTGGCTCGTACTTCTCATCCAGTGAAAGTGATGAAGAAGACGTGGCTTGCTTCATGGCCAGAGAAGATGAAGAAGGAACTCAGGAGACTGAGGTATTTGATTTCGCTTCCGAAAGGTTTTCAAGGGAACAACTGGTAGCTGCACTAGATGACATGATCATCGAGTACAGAAAACTAGCAGAATCTCTAAATAAAACTAAATCTTCATCAGATTTAAATGAACCAAATCTGTCTAAAGAGAAAGAGTCACATGTTTTTGAAAAGAAGATGAAGAGATCTCATCTGAGAATGAGATGCTCAAGAAACAGATTCAAACTCTTTTATCTGAAAACAAAAGGCTTAACTACATTGTCTGTGCATGGACAAGGTCTGGTGATGCTGTCAAATATCAGATCAGCATGTTGAAACCTGCTGGATCTAGATCCGGATTGGGATTTGATAGAAATGATCCTAACCTGTCCTGCAAAAAGTCAAAGCCAAATGACAAACTTAAGCCAATAAGTTTTGTCAAAGGAAGTATGACTGACATTGAATCTGATCCTATTCATGAAGAAGTTGCTTTCAAAAATGAAATAGATTATGTTCCACCAACTTTTAGCTGGCTCAAGAATAAGCTAGAAAAAGCTAATAAGTCTGGTAATTTAAAACCTGACTTTAAGTCAAGGAGTTTTAAAAGAAAATCTTCTTCAAAAGTCAAAGGATCAGTGGCTAGCAGGAAGTCATCTGCTAAGTCAAAATCTTATGCATTAATTACAACACAAAATGGGAAGTCCATTAGAATAACTCAAATATGGATTCCTAAGGAACTAATTGATTGAGGGCCCAATTAAGTATGGGTACCAAAATGTGTAAATAGTTTATTTTGTAGGTGATGCAGGAGGATAACAGGAAGGAAGCTAGAAGAGTACTCCTCTAAGTACACAGCTTGAAAGATCAACCATGGCACTTGCCATTCTGGAAGAATACATGTTTTTATCTGTTAAAAATGTTTTTGGTCTTCGGACCACAAAAAGTGTTTATAAAACTCTAATGTCCATATTCATTATGAGAAGAAAAATTTCTGTGGAATTAAAGATATTCTCTAGACGAATATCCTTAATCAGTCCAACTAGACAAGGGTGTCTAAAAGAAATAGTATGTACTTAGACGTATTTTTGCTCACAATCCATACATCTAAGTCTATATGTTGAAGTTTTATACCTACGCAATTAGACGGACACGTCTAATAGACGTTAGACGTTTTTACGTCTTGAGCAAAAGGATGCTCACGTCTAATAAACACACGTCTAACACGTGGTGTTTATGCGGAATTAGATGTACACGTCTAATAAACATTAGACGAATTTGTTATAAACACGGAATTAGACGTATGCGTCTAATACACTCATCGGTCTAATAGACGCTGTGTTATATTGGATTTGTGGAGTAAGAAAAACGTCTAACTACGTGCCGATTAGACTGATCAAGGACCGTTGTCCCACGCCGAGAGCTATCTGATTTTCCCGCTCAACATATCGAACAATCATCTCTTAATAACATGAAGACACATGTCTATCAAGTTAGAGAAAATGACTGATATACCCTCATTTTTAATGATGATTTCTTGAAAAAGGACGTCTAACATTTATTAATGGGCCATACCCCTAGAATAAACGGTTACTCTGTATTTCTCTCTTTCATCTATATAAGGACATTTCTGCATGATTTTGAAAACTTTTAATCTCTCGAAATTTCTAAGAACCATAGCTTTTTTGCATTTCTCTCACTAAATCTCTCTGAAATATCTTGTCGATTCACATTCTATCAAAAATGGTGAAGAAAATCACTCTCGGTCATTGTACTTTGTAGGTGGACTTTCCATCGGTGTATTCTTTTGATCAACCGGAGGTGGTGAAGATGTTCTAAACCCTAGAATATTTTGGGTTAAGGAAGTATCTTGGCAGACCGTTCATCTTCTATGAAGACGAAGTTCGCGAGTTCTTCAAGACGGCAATTATGGTGGATGATTCCATCGTAGGAACCGTCAACAGAACGGAGATTTCTTTTGACGAAGCAGTATATGCAGAGTTCTTTGAACTTCCTATGGAGGGTCATCTGTTCGATTTGGTGCTCTCTTCAGAAATCATGGAGGAAATGAAGACAACTTTCTCTGCATACGGCTTTAAGATCCATGTGAATGGATACAAGAAGGTATTCAAACCACAATTCATTCTTCTAAACGACGTGGTGGCAAAGGCGTTGCAAGGGAAGGCTGGTTCCTTCCATCTCTATAGTCAAGACCGTTTTGACTATATGTGTGCCATTTCGAAAAGGATCCAGGTAAACTGGGCTCATACCCTTTTTCAGAATCTGTGTTACTCTATCAGCCAGACGAACAAGGAGAGTATAACGTATGCGGCTCAACTGAGCCACTTGTTGAAGCACTTGGGGGTTCCTGTTGGTGATCCGACGCAGATGAACTCTCCAAGAGTTTTTACTGCTCTTACGGTGGCTAGCACTCTAACGAGGTTGAAGAGCAACCTTGAATCTGCATCTGGTGCTTCTAGTTACCAGACCGGTGGAAAGCCTTCCACCCGATCAAAGCCTTCTACTTCTGTTCTGTCAACAGGGACAAAGAGAACCAAAACTGTGATCGAATCGGAGGCTAGTTCCTCCAGTATGAAAAGCCCAAATCAGAAGGACTCAGAATCTGTTGATTCAAGGGTAAAGCAAGGTCTAGGCGTACTTGTTGTAACCTCGATGTCATCGTTATCCACTCCCTCAACCTATTTGAGGAAACCTTCGAGGTCTTATGCCTCAAAGGAGAAGAAGACAAAGGCGCCATGCGCGTCTAAATCTGCTAAGGTAATGTCTTCTAAATCTTTGGCTGATGTGCCAAAATTTGATGTTCCCGTAGTGGAACAAGCTGAATCTGTTTTCTCTCCTTTGAGAGAATCTGTTGAAGGGCCTGCTGTTGAGTCAGCCGGTCCAAATGATGAAACTGTTGACAGGGCTGAGTCTCCTGTTATGCAATATAATCATGTAGTCGCCGGTGCTACAGAGTCGTCGCAACCAGAACAAGGTACTGTTCTTACCCTTGTTGATGGTGAACCCAATATTCCTGCTCCCAAAGATTCCTTGGTGGTCGGAAAAATTGTTTGTAGAGAGCTTCCTGCTGAGCTCTGTATGAAACCTCAATCTGCCTTCGAACTGTTGCGGTCCAGAAAAGGGACAAGAGGAATTGTGATTGGTGAACCTAGACCAGCTCCAAAACGCGTAGAGGTTGTTGGAAAAGGAAAATCCATTGCAACTCAAGCTCCTGAGAAGGTATCTGAAGCAAGAGGTATCGTTGATCTTATTCTGGATCAAGTTAAAGCTCTTTCTGCTGAGAAATTGGAAATCTATTATTCCTGGTCCATGGAGAGGCTGTCCTCCAAGTTCATAGACTCTCTGTCTAACGCTGCCATAACAAAAGAATGGAAGAAGAGGGTGGCAAACGAAAAGAAAGTCTTGAAATAGGCTAGAACTTCAGATGTGGGTGAAGCTCTGAATAAAAGAGAACTGGTGGAAGCTTGTATTCTTGGAAAAGCTCTCTTTCCAATTTATAAAGCAAGGAAAGCTAACTTCAACCCTGATGCAAAAGGAGCTGATGTTGAAGCAAAAGTATTGAAAAAGTTGAATGATATCCTGGAAAGTTATGTCACTGCTGCTTCTAGACACATTCATGGCGCCGATTGCTCTGGCGTAGAACCTCTCAACGGAGAAGAAGCTATGGACATTCAAGACGCTGATAATGATGCTGATGAACTAGATGCTGCTCTCCTGATTGAATTCGGGAATCTTTCTGCCGAAGAGAGACGCATTCTAGATCATCCTGTCCAAGAACTTCCGAATGAAGAAAAAGGAGATGTGAATGTTCAAGAGCCTGAACGAGCTCTTGAGACAAATAATGAAGAAGTCATCATAGAAGACGTGACTGAGGAGGCTTTGAAAGCTCCTATTGAAGATGAAGTGATTTTAACCCCTGTTGCGACAGAGGTTGTTCAAGAAAAACTGGCCGAGGTCACTCAGCCAGAAACTGCAAGAACTGAGGGGGAACCCTCCAAAGAGAAATACAATGAAGAAGGGAGTTCCTCATCTGAGGAGGAACAGGAACAACAACCAACATTTGTGAAGCCCCGCTTATTTCCCGATGGCGTTGTGGGAAGTGTTCACGAAAACATCAACATTCCCCGTCACTACTCTGTAAAATTGCTTGAAAGATTTGAGAGAGCAGAAAAAGAAATTGAAGAAGAAAAACTAGACAAAGCTGCTAAGAATGCTGAAATGAATCAACCGGAGCAATCCTTGCAGGTTCATACAAACTTTGAGCCTATTCAAAGTATGGCAGTAGAATCTGAAGAAGTGTCGTCTCACGAAGAGTCATCCGCTGGAGGAAATAAAGTGCTAAGATCTATGAGGTCTATGCTCTCCTAAATTCAGAAGACTATGTGTCAGACAATGAATTCAAGGGAATAAGAAAGGGAGAACTTTCACAATATTTTCAAGGTCCTCAATGTACTGGATAACACCTTGAAGAAGAACACATATGAGACTCATATCGCGAACGTGAACTTCTCAAAGTTTAAAAAACAACTTGTCAATCGTCAAACCGAGTTATTTGATATTGAAATGCAAATCAACGATGAACGCCACAAGGAAACTTTGGAAGAATTCAGTTTGGTGAAGAATCAGATGGTTGAAATCCAGGGTTGCATGAGAAGGAATGACAATGAACGCCAAGAATTTGCTGACTCCATTGCTAGAAGATTTCAAGCAAAGGAGGATGCAAGGGGCAGTGCTGAAGGTGCTCTACCTAGACCAGTTCAAGGTGAGTATAGCAGAAGGAATGATGGTGTGTCAACCGAGACAAGATCCAGGCGAGCTCCAAATTCTGATGACAATCCTAGGCCAACCAAAAGAGGTGGTGGTCGAAGTGGTGCTGAGCGTGGAGGTCGAAGTGGTGGTGACCGGAGCAGGCTAACCAATGCCGATCAAGGTGGACGTGCCAGTGAAGGTGAACGTGGTGGAAGATCAAATGCAGGCGACCGTGGTGGTCGCGGCTATCCTTCTTTCTTCAACATGCCTCCAAGCCAAGAGATGAGTCCAACCGATCCTCGAGTTAAAAGGGAAGAACAATGATCTCTCTTCTTTTACTCTATTTTAACTTTATTGAACTTGGTTTCTTGATGGTTTCTCGAATACTGGTTTTTGGGTAAATGATATAAGTGAACAAGGTGTTTGTTTATTTATTTGATGAATGCATGTTTTGATATAGGTATGCATGTCTGCAATTTCTTCATCAAAAATGGGGAAATTGTTGGGTCAAATTATTTTGATTAAATATTGAAATAATTTACCCTCTAATGATATTTTGATGATGAAATAACTTTTGAGTGTTGATACAGGTGTATTGAGACAATACGTTATTAGACTTGGATCTAATGAAGGTCACTAGACCGATTTTGATTTTCATTTGAATAAAATTAGACGCACAGTCTAACTCATCAGAGTTAGACGTGTAGTCTAATAGATGTAAAGAATTAGACGCAAGTCTAATGAATACACAGAATTAGACGTAAGTCTAATAGAATTAGACGTACAGTCTAACTCAACGGAGTTAGACGTGTAGTCTAATAGATGTAAAGAATTAGACGGATGGTCTAATGAATACACGGAATTAGACGTAAGTCTAATAGAATTAGACGTACAGTCTAACTCATCGGAGTTAGACGTGTAGTCTAATAGATGTAAAGAATTAGACGGATGGTCTAATGAATACACGAAATTAGACGTAAGTCTAATATATTCGGAATTAGACGTACAGTCTAACTCATCGGAGTTAGACGTGTAGTCTAATACTTTTTTGTAATTAGACGGGCAGTCTAATTGATATGAAAGTTAGACGTGAGTCTAACTCCTTCAGACAAGTCTGAGGTAGAACCGGAATTAGACGTGCCAGTCTAACTCAGCGGAGTTAGACGTGCCAGTCTAATGGTTACTGAATAATTAGACGGGTAGTCTAATTAGTGAAAGTTAGACGTGCGTCTAACTCCTTCAGACAAGTCTGAGGTAGAACCGGAATTAGACATGCAGTCTAACTTAGTGGAGTTAGACGTGCCAGTTTAATGGTTACTGAATAATTAGACGGGTAGTCTAATTAGTGAAAGTTAGACGTGCGTCTAACTCCTTTAGACAAGTCTGAGGTAGAACTGGAATTAGACGTGCAGTCTAACTCAGTGGAGTTAGACGTGCCAGTCTAATGGTTATTGAATAATTAGACGGGTAGTCTAATTAGTGAAAGTTAGACGTGCGTCTAACTCCTTCAGACAAGTCTGAGGTAGAACCGGAATTAGACGTGTAGTCTAACTCAGTGGAGTTAGACGTGCCCGTCTAATGGTTATTGAATAATTAGACGGGTAGTCTAATTGATATGAAAGTTAGACGTGTGTCTAACTCCTTCAGACAAGTCTGAGGTAGAACCGGAATTAGACGTGCAGTCTAACTGAGTGGAGTTAGACGTGCCCGTCAAATGGTTATTGAATAATTAGACGGGTAGTCTAATTGATATGAAAGTTAGATGTGAGTCTAACTCCTTCAGAAAAGTCTGAGGTAGAACCGGAATTAGACGTGTAGTCTAACTCAGTGGAGTTAGACGTACCGGTCTAATGGTTATTGTAATTAGACGTGAGTCTAATTCTATTAGACCAGGCGGTCTAATAGACGTTTTTCTGTTAAAAGGAGATGACTTATTTCATTAGACAGATTTTCACAATCCGTCTAACTAAAATACGTCTAATGCTCAGTTTAAGCAGTATGCTTGAATCTAGAATTTCTCCTACCCATGTGCTATAGCTGTACCCTACTCCTGCTCCACTTTCCAGTGGATATTAGTACAACAACTATATGCATCCAATCAAGGAATGCCACGTAAGAAAATTTTCCTCACATTACCCGTTTTGCAGGTACATCCCTGATGGACTATTCTGTGCACTACCAGTTCTGTACGTCCATGATCCTTGTGCTCAGAACCTGCTGTGTACAATGGAGGCTTTCCAATGGAAGAGTGCCACGTATAATTCTTGAAGATTCGACCGTTAGCTCCTGCATTGTATTAAACCAATCTTAAGGACAACGGACGAAGGACTGGATCTTACCTTAAACTTTTGCCTTACACGAACGAACAAGCAGTCTGATTTTGCAGAGAGAGAAACTACTCAATCATCTTTCTTACTGAACTTATTCTGTGAAGCTTCTTTCTGATTGTACTGTGTGTGAATCGAGAGAGAGAGCTAGAATCAAAACACCTTTAGCTGAGTGATATTCTTCATCTTGTAATTGAACAGAAAGTGTTATGTTCAATAGTGAGCTAAGTGTGTATGTAAACTGTACTTGATTCTTATCATCTTATAGTGAATCCTTCCGGTGGTTGGAAGAAGGGGTGACGTAGGAGAGTTTCTCCGAACATCCATAAACAAACTGTTGTATTCTTCATTTCTGTCATCTTTTCATATTTCATCTTGTGCTTCAAACCCAAGTAAATAATTCCGCCTTGAATCTGTTTCAAGTGTTTACACAAGTTTGCGTAGAATAGAAAGCTAATTAAATCCCTAACAGGATTTCTTTCAAACTGTTTTTCATAAGCCTTCATCCTTAGCCAGACCCCCGTCTCTATCGATAAAGTCGATCCTATCAAATTTTACATACCTCATCCTTCTCCACAAATAGATCCACATCCTTGTCTTTGTTAATCTTCTTATTCACCACATCTTCCTCAATCTTCTCATTCACCTTCTCCACATCCTCAATCTTCTTCACCAGATCTTCAATCAACACATTCACCTTCGTTAAATCTTCCTCATTCACAAGCTCCTCATCCTTATCCTCCAACACATTCACCTCCTCCAAATCTTCCTCATTCACTAGATCCTCATCCTTCTCCTCAAACACATTCACCTTCTCTACATATTCCTCCTTCACCAGATCCTCATCCTTCTCCTCCAACACATTCACCTTCTCCACATCTTCTTCATTCACAAGATCCTCATCCTTCTCCTCCAATAGATCATCATCCTTGTCTTCCTCATTCAGCTTCTCCACATCCTCATCATTGTCTTCCTCAATCTTCTTTTTGTCATCCTCATCCTTCTCCACCACCACATCCAAGATCTCCACCATCTTCTTATTTTCATTCTTCTTCTTCTTTTCCACTTTCACGTTCTTTTTCTTCTTCTCGACAACACATCCACATCTTCATCCTCAATCTTGTCATGCACATTAGAAAAAATTAGACAAAAGCTTGAACCTATATAAATAACGTGAAATTGAATTGTATATACCTCATCCTTGTCTTCCCCCTTGTCTTCCTCCTTCACCTCAACATTCTCATCCTTCTTCTCCTTCTTTTCCTTCATCTCCTTCAATCTTCTCCTGCTCTATTTTTCCTCTAGTGTGGCTAATAATATTTCAAACTGTTCTTGTAGTTTGTTCAACATCTCTTTTATGAGATTTATTTTAGTTTTTAGTTTATTTAACTCCTTCGTCAGTTAATCCAATCTACATCCATCCTGGGGAGTTGTTGATGTTGGAGTCATTTGAGGGTCATCATCATCCTGGGGATCTGTTGATGTTGGAGTCATTTGAGAGCCATCATCATCTACTTGAGTCCTGGTAGCGCTCTCAATAGAATGAGAGGTGATAGGGTTGGGGTAGGGATGCAGGTTCTTCTCCTCGTGGAAGGTTTGGCAAGAACAAAATGAGATGTGTTAGGGTGAGTAATTTGTCTTCTCTTCCTCATGGAAGGTTTGGAAGGAACTACATCTTCAATATCTTCATGTTTTCTCTTTCTGGAATCAAATTCAAATTATGAATCATACAAATTACCTCCCGTATCTTCAAACTCCTCCCCACTATATAAGATCTTCTCCTCTTCAGACACTTCCATCCTTTGATAACCTTTCCTTATATGGTAGTGTGAAGATCAAAGGTGGTACTCTTCCTGCTGGATTTGTACTATATTATCCTTGGGTAGACAAGGCTCATGCGCTTGCAGCATCCTCTAGGCAAGTTTAGGGGAAAACGTTTTCATAACCTCATAGGTCCACATTTTGGAAGGCTAGTGCGAACCCAAATACGGTATAAGAAATATCGACCTTCTTGTCTTCCTTCTTCCCCATAGATTTCTTCTTATCCAGATATACTGACCTGAAGTGTTCCAGGTCCTGTTCAAAACCTTCAACCCCAACTTTCATGCATTTTCTTTATCAAAGCAGGACACATATTTTGAGTGAAGGTCTCATGTTCTAACAACTTTTAAAATATTTTACCACCAAAGGTGGACATTCTTCAACTTGATTGAAAATGGTTTCCACCAAAAGGAATCTCCCAAATTTGAGGTATGTGACCAAGGTATACTCCTTCATCCCAAAGAATAGCTCCTCTCCATTCACGAGGAACTTCATCTGTTTAAAATTTGAGTTGTTATTCCTGAGGAGTATTTGATGAGTTATCGTTCCTAAGAACCGCAGTGACGGGCTCCTTTGAATAAAACTTGGAACTGGGTTTGCTCTACCCTTTCCATTATATCCATTGTAGCAAACTTAGTGACAATGTTTGACAGATTGGCTTTCCATGATACCCTAGAAGCAAACTCAGGAATTATGGTTGACTCCATCTTCAGAAAAGGAACAACAAGTAGTAAAAAATAAACAATATAGGAGTGAGCATAACAACTCAAGTAAGAAACATCAGACAATACGCGTACATTGGATAAACCATAACCAACTTAAGTAAGAAACATCAGACAATACGTAGACAATTCAATATAGACATGATAGGATCGGTGTAATCGATAGAGACGGGGGTCTGGCTATTGATGACGGCTTCGGATAAACGACTTGATAGAAATCATGTTAGGGATTTAAATCACATTCTATTCTTCACAAACCCTTGCAAACTCTTAAACGATTCAAGTGCGGAAACGTTTACTCAAGTTTGAAACTAAGAACTAAAGAATGAGAAGATGACAGAATGTAAATGACACAGCAGTTTGTTTATGGATGTTCGGAACAAAACTCTCCTACGTCACCCCTTCTTCCAACCACCGGAAGGATTCACTATACGTTTCTTAGAATCAAATACAGTTGCATGACTAGCTCACTGTTGAACAGAACTGACTCTGTTCAACTTAAAGTATATTGAAGAATATCACTCAACTAGACAATACTTTGATTCTAACACTCTCTTGATGCACACACAGTAAAAGCAAGAAAGTAGTTCGTTCGATTATAAGTTCAGAAGTTCGTTCGTATGCGTATTTCTTAGTGTCATCGATCGACTCTTCTTCCGTTGTCCTTGAACATCTTTAAATAGAGAGCATGAACCAATGGTCGAATCTTCTATAATTACATGTGGCGAACTTCCATTGGGACGCCTCCATAGTACACAGGTACAGCAAACTCTAAGCACAAGGATCGTGGTCTTACCAATCTGGTAGTGCGCCAAATATTCTTCTAGGATATTCCAACAAGAAACAAGTAATGGGAAGAATATTTGCATGACATTAGTTAATTGGTTGCAACTGGTTGTCGTACTGATGTGCACTAAAAAGTGGAGCAAGAGTAGCATACAGCTAGTTGATCGTGGGTAGACGGATGCTAGCTTCAAGCAACTGCTTAAGCATGGCATTAGACGTTATTCACTTAGACTAACAAGTCTAATGAAATTAGACGCCCCCGTCTAATAGCAGGATCCATTAGACCACCTGGTCTAATGGGATTAGACGACACGTCTAATTACGGTTCCCTTCAGACTAATCTGAAGGAGTTAGACTGCACGTCTAACTTTCATCTCTGTTAGACGGAACGTCTAAAAACGCATCAGTTAGACTGCACTCCTAACTACGTATCCGTTAGACTGTACGTCTAACTACGTATCCGTTAGAATGCATGTCTAACTACGTATCTGTTAGACTGCACGTATAACTACGTATCTGTTAGACTGTACATCTCACTATGTATCCCTTCAGACTAATCTGAAGGAGTTAGACTACACGTCTAACTTTCATCTTTGTTAGACGGAACGTCTAACTACGTATCCCTTCAGACTAATCTGAAGGAGTTAGACTGCGCATCTAACTCTCATCTGTTAGACATCACGTCTAACTACGTATCTGTTAGACTTCACGTCTAACTACGTATCTGTTAGACTTCACGTCTAACCACGTATCTATTAGACTGCACGTCTAACTACGTATCTGTTAGACTGCACGTCTAACTACGTATCTGTTAGACAACACGTCTAACTACGTATCTGTTAGACTACACATATAACTACGTATCTGTTAGACTGCACGTCTAACTACGTATCTGTTAGACTACACGTCTAACTACGTATCTGTTAGACTACACGTCTAACTACGTATCTGTTAGACTACACGTCTAACTACGTATCTGTTAGACTACACGTCTAACTACGTATCTGTTAGACTACACGTTTAACTACGTATCTGTTAGACTGCACATCTAACTCAATACGTCTAATAGTTAATTAGTCTAATGAACCTCATTCAGACTTAGTCTAATATAGTATATTTTCGATACACCTGTACCAAAAACAATTAGATGGATTAGTTTAAGTTTTATACCAACTCATCATCAAAATTCCATTAGTCAAAGTACATTGACCCTTAGTCAAAATAATTTGACCCAACAATTTCCCCCTTTTTGATGATGATGTTAAAACTTTGTACAATTTAAGAGATAAACATCCATCCAATAGAAGAAAGAGTCAAATTTGTTCATCAGTCTTACAGAAATAAGTTCCAAAAACCAATATTCAGAAACCAAGTTTAAATAACCAAGTTCAAAACTAATAGAAGATAATTTAGGAGAAAAGAGATTATTGATCTTCCCTTTTCACGAGTGGGTCGATTGGGTAGCGAGATCCTTGACAGCTGAATTCTTCACTAGTTAGAAGGTTTCGATACGGAGGGAGAGAACGACCACCACGTCCATTTCCACCACTTCTGCCACCACGATCACCTCCACTGCTTCTATCAACACGAACACCGCTACGACCACCGCCTCTTTTGATTGGCCTATCGTTATCATCACCGGTTGGCTTTTGCTTTGATCTGGTTCCTGTTGAAACACCACCACCTCTTCTGTCCCTATTGTCATCGCCTTGAGTAATGAGATTCTTATCTTTCTCGGTAGCAGCTTTAGCATCTTCTTCAGCCTGAATCTTCCTTACAAAGGAATCAGCCTATTCTAACCGCTCAGCATCATCTCTGCTCATATTGCCTTGAATTTCCACCATCTGATTTCGAAGCAAGCTAATTCCATCCATAACTTCATTATGGAGTTCAACGGCATTCTCTCTTTCACAGTCGATCAACTCGCTTTGTCGTCTGAAGAAGTTCTTTTCAAATTTGGTGTATGTCTTGTTGAGGGTATTAATCTTGTACGTGTTCCTCTTCAGTATCTGCTCCATCTCATTATGGGTTTTAAGAAGATCGGCAAATTCCTTCTTGTTTGCTTTTTGAGTCTTCATAATCTTTACCATATTGAATTCCATTACAGCCATATTCTTCTAAAGAGTTTTCATTAATGCTTTCATGGACTTCATAAGCTTTGTACCACCAGCAGATGATCCTTCATTAGATGAAATCTCTTGAGAATCTGCTAGAGCGGTCTGAATTGGACTGATATGGGTATGAACTTGCATGGATTGCTCGGGTCCATCCTTCTCTAAATCACTTTCAAACTTTCCTTGTTCTTCATCATCAACAAAATTTTCACGTACTTTGTGAACCAGGCCGGGCGACCCGTCTGAATGATGAGGAAGGTTGACAATATCATCATGAATATTCGCAGCATTGATATCAGGAAACGATCGAGGCCTGGGTGATCCTGGAATAAAACATTGAGACAACGGAAGCCCTTTTGATGATTCATCATTTTTAGCTTGTTCCCCCTCACATGAGGAACTCTTCTCTGATTCCTTGTCTTTTGAGGGTTCCCCCTCAGATCTAGCTTCATTAGGCTGACTTACTTCAGCCTCCTTTTCTGGAAATGCCTCTACTTCGAGAATAGGGGACTCCAACACTTCCTCTTCCTGGGTAATAAGAGCTTGAGCGGGTTCCTTAACAACTTCTTCTTTTTCAATAATGGGATTGGATTGAATGGGTTCCACACTTTTCTCAATTCTGGGTTGAGCCATTAGACGTTTTTCTTCAGCCAAAAAACTTCCCAATTCTACAAGAAGAGCAGCAGCTTGCTCATCTTCAGCAACATCACGATCATCGGACAGATCCATAAGTTCATCTTCATTTGAGGAATTTCCAAATGGACTAGCCCTTGAGCAATTTGCTCCATGAACGTACCTAACAACGGTAGAAATGTAATCTTGCATAATTTTGTCTAGTCTTTTTAGAGCTTTCTCCTCTACCTTAGCATTCCTCTCAAGAGGATTGAAATTGGCTCTTCTGGCTTAAAGAATCAGAAAGAGAGCTCTTCCTCTCAAATTTGCTTCAACTAGCTCTTTTCTCTTAAGAGCTTCATAAAATTCTGATGTCTTAGCCCATTTCAGGACTCTCTTTTCAGTACTAACTAGCTTCAACCATTAAATGCTTATGCCTTTACCCTTGATGACCTCATCATACTTAATAGACATTTTGTTCAAGACCCAAGTATCAAAGATCTCGATCTTTTTAGCAGCATATATATTGGGCGCCTAATCCATAATAAGGTTGACAATGCAGGTTGTTTCAGAAACCTCCTCATTAGAATCGGTTGCAACACCCTTCCCTTTTCTAATAACCTCAACAGGCTTTGGAGTAGGCCTTGGTTCCCTAAACGTGATTCCAGTAGCCTTTCTTGTAGAAGGCATTAACTCATGAGCAGAAAGGGGTCTAGCAAAGAGTCCTGGCGTGGGTTCTAACTGAACAAGCTTTCCAATCACTAAGGACTTTGTTGGGACAGGATTGGAAATATGGAGTTCTTCGACTGGCATAGAAAGGGCCTTTTCAGATGCATCACCAGTAGCAATGGTAAGAACTGCACGTTGATCTAGTTCAAAAGACACTGTAGCATCAGCAGCTACAAGATCGAATTGACGGACAAGAGACGAAGTCATGTTAAGATTATCAATGTTTGGACCAAATGGCTCAACAGTTGGCCCGACAGCAGGTTCCACAACAGGAACAAAAACAGATTTATCTTGTTCCATCATAGGAACATTAAATTTAGCCACTTCGGCCTGAGATTGCGATGGGGTTACCTTAGACGATACTTTCACAGACTTAGACGCCCTGGGCGCCTTTGATTTATCTCCTCTTGAAGCGAAAGACTTAGCAGGTTTTCTTAACTAACTCGCGGCTAGAGACAGGGGAGACTTTGGAATAGCAGCAAGTTCGACTGGACCTTACTTAACTCGGGAATCGACTATTCCAAAGTCCTTATTCGAAGAGCTTTTCAGACTAGTGGAACTAGCCTCTGATTCATTGATTGTTCTCGTTCTCTTAGCTCCTGTCGAAAGAATAGAAGTCGTTGGTTGCTTGGAATGAGTAACAGACCTTCCTCATGTTTGTTGGCTTGATACTCCAGACAACGATTCCTTGTTGTTCTTCATTCGGACAATGGTGTTGGCAACAATGAACACGTTATACACTCGGGTAGAGTTGATCGGCTCAGAATCCCCCATAGGGATTCTCAAATGTTTCAGCAGACGGCTAAGTTGAGCAGTAAAACTCACACTTTCCTTGTTCTCTTGATTAATCATTGCGCACAGGTTTATGAACAAGGTGGAGGACCAGTTGACCTGAATCCCTTTAGAAATAGCCGTCATATAATCAAAACGATCTTGAGTATAAAGATGGAAAGAACCCGCCTTCCCTTGAAGCGCTTTAGAAACCACATCATTCAACAAAATAAAGTGGGGTTTGAGAACTTTCTTACTCCCGTTTAATCGAATCTCCGAGTCGTCGGCTGAGAAAACCGTCTTCATTTCTTCCGTGACTTCAGATGGCAGAGAAAGGTTGAATGTGTGCCCCTTCGATGGAAGTTCGAAGAACTCATTGAAAGATATTTCATTATCATTCACCGTTGCAGTAATGGAATCGCCGTCCATCGTCGCCAATTTGAAAAACTCCTTGACTTCTTTTTGGTGGAATATGAACAGCCCTCCGAGGTACTTTCCGAGACCGGAATATTCAATGGATCTGAACATGTCGACCACATCTTGCTGATCGAACGTATAGACGGAAGGGAAATCGACCTGCAAAGTACAATGACCAAGTGTGATTCTCTTGTTGCCCATTTTGAAAGAATACGAACAGACACAAGATGAACAAGGGTTTCTTAGATAGAAAATAGAACAAATCTAGGGTTTTTAAGAGATTTTAAGAGAGAAAAAGCTTTTTCAATCTCATGCAGAATGTCCTTATATAGACTCCCAAGAGTCGCATGAGAAAACTGTCATATTTTCCTAGGGGTAGGACCCATTCATTAAAATTCGACATCCTTTCCAAATAGTCATCATTATTATAAGGGTATATTAGTCATTCACTCTTAACTTGAAAGATACGTGTCTTCATGTTATTCGGAGATGACTATGTTTATGTTTGAGCGGGAAAAATTAGACATCATAGCACGTGGGACAGTTGTCCTTGATTAGTCTAATACACACGTAGTTAGACGTTTTTCTTACTACACAAATCTATGAAAATTAAACGTTTATTAGACGCATGGGTCTATTAGACGCAAAGGTCTAATTACGTGTCTCATAAGCGTCTAACGTCTATTAGACGTCGACGTCTAATTACGCATGAACATCACGTATTAGACGTGTGTTTAGTTAGACGTGAGCATCCACTTGCTCTTGTCATAAAAAAGTATAACGTCTATTAGACGTATACGTCTAACTGCGCAGGTTAGTAACCAAGACACATAGACTTAGATGCATAGAGTGTGAGTAAAAATACATCTAAGTACATGCTATTTCTCTTAGATGACCTCGTCTAATAGATCGATTAAGGCATTTTGTCTGCGTGTGTCCTTATTTTCATAATAAATTTTCCCTCTTATTTTGTGCAAGAACAAAATGAATAAACAAATGTTTTGAGGTCCTTAAGACCAAAAAATATTTTTTAAACATAAAAACACTTAGTCCTCTAGAATGGAAAGTGCCATTGTTGGCTCCTAAAATGTATACTCAGAAGAGTATGTTCCATGCTTCCTTCCTGCAGCTCTCCTGTATCACCTACACAAGAAAATATTTACAAACTTTGGTACTCACATTCAATTGGGTCCTCGATCAATCAATCCCTTAGGAATCCATATTTGAGATATTTTGATGGATTTTCCATTTTGTGTTGTGATTAATGCGTATGATTATGACTTAGCAGACATATTCCTGCTAGCCACTAATCCTTTAGCTTTTGAAGATGATTTTCTTTTAAAACTCATTGATTTTGAGTCAGGTTTTAGATTGCTAGACTTTCTGGCTGCATTTAACTTATTTTTCAGCCAGCTAACAGTCGGCGGAACATAAGTTATTTCATTCTTCAACGCTACCTCTTCATGAATCGGATTAGATTCAGTATCAGTCACACTCCCTTTGACAAAACTTATTGGCTTAAGCTTGTCAGTTGTTGAGTTTGACTTTTTGCAGGACTGGTTTGGATCATTGCTATCAAATCCTAAACCAGATCTAGATCCAGTAGGTTTCAACAGACTAATCTGATATTTGACAACTTCTCTAGACCTCGTCCAAGCACTAACAACATAGTTTAACCTTTTGTTTTCAGAAAAAAGAGTTTGAATATTTTCCTTGAGCATCTCATTCTCGGATGAGATCTCTATTACTTTCTTTTCAAAAACATTTGATTCTTGAGTTTGAGATAAAATCGGTTGAGACACCTTAGATGAAGATTTTGTTTCATTTAGGGATTCTGCTAGCTTTCTGTACTCTATGACCATGTCATCTAGTGCAGCTACTAGTTGTTCCCTTGAAAACTTTTCAGAGGAGAAGTCAAATACCTCGGTTTCATGGATATCTTCTTCTTCTCTTTCCATGAAGCAAGCCACCTCGTCTTCATCATTATCGTTGGATGAGAAGTAAGAATCGCGATGGTTTCGTCTGTTCTTCCCGTCCCCTGCCATAAGAGCCTTTAGTTCATTTTCATTGTCATTTTTCTTCTCTTCACACTTAGGCTTCCGACATTCTGATTGGTAATGACCTAAAATGCCATAGTTATAACACTTAACATTAGCTTTGGATTTCTTATTATCATTAGAATTTGAAGAGCTTGAGTTAGAGTTGTTCTTCTTTATGAAGTCGCCAAACTTATTCACAAAGAGAGACATAGCATAGATGCTAAGCTGCTGAGCTGTTGTTTGCACATCAGGAGCGGCAAGAAGATCTTCAGCGCTCACCAACGATTTGGCAATGATAATGGATGTGGATTGATCTTCTTCAATCCTTGAGTTCAACTCAAACTCATAGGCCTTGAGATCAGCAAACAAATCAAATAGCAAGATCTTGTTGAGGTCTTTGGATTCCCTCATGGCCATCGTCTTTATGTCCCACTCCCTTGGAAGAGCATGCATGACCTTGATAGCAATATCCCTATTGCTATAGGTCTTGCCGAGAATAGATAGAGTGGAGATAACTTGGCTGAACCTTGTGTCAAACTCGTTCATCCTTTCTCCAGGACGCATTTTTAAGTTGTCGAACTGTTGAGTGTCAACCATAATCTTATTCTCCTTTGTTTGCTCATTGCCCTCACACAGTTGGGTAAGTCTGTCTCAGGTCTCCTTGACAGTATCATACTCGATGATGTAGTTGAACATACTGTCATTAAGAGATCTGTACAAGACATCTAAAGCCATGTTGTTGAGATTGTTCTTTCTCTTGTCTTCACTGGTCCATTTGGATTTCTCCTTATCGATCTTGATGGGACCATCTGTGATAACACTCCACATATCGTCATGAAGAGAAGAAAGATGAGCACGAACTCTCTTTTTCCACACGATATAGTTTTCTCTTGAGAATGTGGGGATTGCGGTAGCACTAGCATTTTTGGTTATGGTTGACATTCTTAGTGAAAGCTTGAGAATATAAACAGAGCTCTGATACCAATTGATAGGATCGATGTAATCGATAGAGATGGGGGTATGGCTATTGATGACGGCTTCGGATAAACGACTTGATAGAAATCATGTTAGGGATTTAAATCACTTTCTATTCTTCACAAACCCTTGCAAACTCTTGAACAATTTAAGTGCGGAAATGTTTGCTCAAGTTTGAAGCTAAGAACCAAAGAATGAGAAGATGACAGAATGTAAATGACACAACAGTTTGTTTATGGATGTTCGGAGCAAAACTCTCTTACGTCACCCCTTCTTCCAACCACCGGAAGGATTCACTATACGTTTCTTAAAATTTAATACAGTTGCACAACTAGCTCACTGTTGAACAAAACATACTCTGTTCAACTTACAGTATATTGAAGAATATCATTAAGCTAGACAATACTTTGATTATAACACTATCTTGATGTACACACAGTAAAAGCAAGAAAGCAGTTCGTTCGATTGTAAGTTCAGCAGTTCGTTCGTATGCGTATTTCTTAGTGTCAGCGATCGACTCTTCTTCCGTTGTCCTTGAAGATCTTTAAATAGAGAGCAGGCACCAACGGTCGAATCTTCTATAATGACACGTGACGAACTTCTATTGGAACGCCTCCATAGTACACAAGTACACGGATACGTCTGTTAGACTGCACGTCTAACTACGTATCCGTTAGACTACACGTCTAACTACGTATCTGTTAGACTGCACGTCTCACTATGTATCCCTTCAGACTAATCTGAAGGAGTTAGACTACACGTCTAACTTTCATCTTTGTTAGACGGTACGTCTAACTACGTATCCCTTTAGACTAATTTGAAGGAGTTAGACTGCACGTCTAACTCTCATCTGTTAGACGTCACGTCTAACTACGTATCTATTAGACGACACGTCTAACTACGCATCTGTTAGACTACACGTCTAACTACGTATTCGTTAGACTGCACGTCTAACTACGTATTTGTTAGACTGCATATCTAACTACGTATCTGTTAGACTGCACGTCTAACTACGTATCTGTTAGATTGCACGTCTAAATACGTATCCCTTCAGACTAATCTGAAGGAGTTAGACTGCACGTCTAACTTTCATCTCTGTTAGACGGCACGTCTAACTACGTATCCCTTCATACTAATCTAAAGGAGTTAGACTGCATGTCTAACTCTCATCTATTAGACGGCACGTCTAACTACGTATATGTTAGATTGTACGTCTAACTACGTATCTGTTAGACTGCACGTCTAACGACGTATCTGTTAGATTGCACGTCTAACTACGTATCTGTTAGACTGCACGTCTAACTACGTATCTGTTAGACTGCATGTTTAACTACGTATCTGTTAGACTACACGTCTAACTACGTATATGTTAGACTACACGTCTAACTATGTATCTATTAAATTGCACGTCTAACTACGTACATGTTAGACTACACGTCTAACTACGTATCTGTTAGACTGCACGTCTAACTCAATACGTCTAATAGCCAATCAGTCTAATGAACCTCGTTCAGACTTAGTCTAATATAGCATGTTTTCGATACACCTGCACCAAAAACAATTAGACGGCTTAGTTTAAGTTTTATATCAACTCATCATCAAAATTCCATTAGTCAAAGTACTTTGACCCTTAGTCAAAATAATTTAACCCAACAAAACATATGTACAATGCTCGTGAAGTAGCAATACGCGGATATTATATTATATAAATCCTAAACCATGCATGCATGCAGAATAAGAATATTACAATCCACTATGTAATACGCATGAGTGAGGAACATTGGATAAGCAACATCAAAATATACACACATAAACCCTAAAAGCTAAGGATTATCCATCAATATACACATACATTAGAGTATTACACATAAACGCCTGAATAATTAGAACATTACACATAAATCCTAAACTCACCTGAGTATAGGAACGACGAGACAGATGAACGATGATGAGAGTTGAGCGATGATGATGTTGAACTGATGTTGAACGAAATTGAACTGATGTTGAAGGAAGTTGGAGAGTCGTGGAAATTGGAGAGTAGAGTCGTGGGTTGGAGAGAGAAAGTCGTGAGTTGAAACGTTTTTTTTTTTAAATGAGGGCAAATTAAGTTTTATATACTATGAAATACGCGTTTTACATTATACGCGTATTATGTAATATGTGTATTTCATTATACGCATATTACATGTAAAACACATGTATAATGTAAAACGCGCATTATGAAATACGCATATTACATAATACGCATATTATATAATATGCATATTTCATTATACGCGTATTACATAATACGCGCATTATGTAATACGTGGTAATGAGCGGTAATGGGGCATATCGGGAGCAAGACGGCCATTTTGCATGCTGAAAGTGTTATTTTGCAAATTTTATCAAGTGTGGGTCGTTTTTTGAATTTGACCCATTATCAGGATCATTTCGTCAAAATTACCCATTAATTGAAATAATCATTCCATATTTAAGAAAGAAAATATTGAAAGATTATCAATTCCGTATTAATTTAATTTTTCATAATTTAAATTATTATCAGTTTAGAAAATTCTAACCCAATTAAGTTTATTTTTTTTAATCCTTGTATGGAATAAATGAAAGAAAAATTGTTATGAACACTTGAATTTGAAATCATTCTACTAGGTACATTTCTCAATGACTAAGAACTTTTAATCAACCCAAGATATCAACTAGCAATCATAATTTTTTAGGTATTAATGTCTCATCCCATGCATAGTAGCTCGTTCTCAATTGTTTTGATACATTGTTCCATTTCCAGATCCCACTTTGAGTAATAACACTTGAATCTCATTCCATAACTCTTCATCGATTCTAGTTTTGGATCCAAAGATTATTTAATTTCTTTCCTTCTAAATTCCGTAGACACAAGCTGCAATTAAACATTTGTATAAAAATCCATTCTTTAACATTGTTCCAATACTTAGGAGAATAGTTGATCCTCATAGTGTAAGAACATTTGTCTCCTTTCATTCTAGACTGAGATATTATAGTTACAAATTGTGGATGCAGCTTAAGAGGGTCTTCATCAAGCCAAGGATCTTGCCAAAATCAAGTGTCTTTTCCATTACCAATTTTAAATTCTACCAGCTTCCGACACACACTTCCCTCATTGAATATATTCCTGATGAACTAAACGTCTTTGTAGTCATTGAATGTCCATATGTTACATCTCTTAATGAAGTTGGAATGGATTCAATAACTCAAATGAAATCTATTTTCTTTGCAATTGCTCAAAAGTGTTTGATTCGCTACACTTTATTCGATTCTTCACTTGTAAATCTTTTCCTAAGCAAGTAATGTTTCTGAGTTATAATATTCCACCTGTCAATCAATTTCACTTCCAAGAATTATCCATGTGTAATTTATTTTGGCTGTCAATCAGAAGTGAATGCAAACATACATGCATAACCATGAATAAAAACTTATTTTCATGTTTATTTTCTTCTTTTAATAAGATGGGTATAGTGTGCAGGGAGCATCTTTTGCGGAGGTCATACAAATGACTGATATCTTTGAGGGTAATGTAATCCGGTTTGTCAGAAGACTGGATGAGTTTCAGAAATCAGGTTCAAACTTATCTTTTTGGCTCCCTTCAGTTGTTTTTATCTGAATTGTTTGAAGAATATGGTTGAGTTCAATTTGGGATACTAACTCACTCAAAGCTGCAATTCTCTCAATAAATAGGCTGATAGATGATGTTGTTTGAATCCAGATTCATCTTATTGTTTTGATGAACCAACAAATCTCTACACTGATTTGGATTTCTAATTTTCTGTTGCACATGAATGTTTTGGATTCTTCTAAACAGTTATGTTTTGAATATAAAAATATTCTGTACATATTTTACTTCACATATCATCCGAGCCATTTGTATACATTAATATGTTTGTTTGATTAGGCTTATTCCGTCTAATTCACTATGTAATTTTTTCTCCATGGTCATAAATACAAATTTTAATCATAACATTCATTTGACATTGGAATTTCTTCTTCAAGATTATTTGATTGATTGTGTTCTTAAAAGAAAATTAATATTGCATATAAATTTTTAGAAGAGAAAATACCTTTTTAAAATTGTACATAACTGATGGCATTGATACATGTTCAAACCTATGATAGTATATAAAACTATAACTGATGGCTTGATACCAAATTGTATGATACATGTTCAAACCTTTGATATGATAATCATCCCTATTTCTCATTCTCTCGGATTGCTTTTTTTAAATAAACATTATGTCTAATATTACTCTCTATTTTTCTGATATTACTCTCCTAACTAATTTAAAAAATTTATAAAAGTTGATCAATAATTCATAAAAAAAAAACAGGGTAGAGATAGGAGGAATGATCAAATTCTGAACGAAGAAACAACTTTTGTTAGAAATTTTTTTTAATTTAACCATAATCAAACATTAATTCATCATTCATTAAAATACTAAAAAATTATCATCATATATTAATTCTGCTAGCCCAAACAATATATTAGAAACCTACATGAGCTAGATGGACCGCATGCTCAGAGTAATTATGGCGGCAAGAATGATGATAAGTGAATTGGAAAGAACAATATCACGTTACTCTTCTCAATCTCGCTGGTTAACAATCCGCATGGATCATCATCGTCGATGTAAAATAAGCCAACAATTTTATCTTCTGGGCAACAGTGGTTCGCCCTTGTGAGGTCTTAATCACTCAGATTACCATCTGATAGCGTTTTCTACTGTGAAAGACTCCCGGGATAAAGCAGACTTGATTGCTCTTGAAGCAAACAATGATCTTTCCTTCAGCTATAAACCACTACTAGCATAGCACGTTCCTGCAATTTTTTAAAGTGAAGAAGAAGCTTATAATAATATATATTATATATACAACAAACAGTACTATCATCATCAAGAAGAAGTGAAATCATCATTATTGGTTCCATTTGGAAGATGATTTGATCATAAATAAATGTACTGAGTCTCTTTACACTTCTCCTCTGTTTGCTTTGAATTAGATTCTCAGCAGAAAGAATTCATTTATGAATGTGTATGGTGTACATTGAAAGCATCTAAATTGAAAGGTGGGTTTCATAAATTCTATTGAATTGGATATATAAGGAAGAATATCAACTATCATAATAAATAGAAGAATATATATAAAGACTTCTACAAAAATAGCATTTGAAGAAGTTGGAAGAACTCAGACAAAGAGTTTTCAATAACCAATTCAAAAGCCTTAGCAACCATTTTTAGATCAGAAATAGCAATTCGGACTACAAAACTTACTTGCATTCTTTTACAAAATTCTTCACCAATATAAACCATGTAACATCGTTTGGTATAAACCCATTATTCACGCCTCTACAAAGAATTACACGAGCTTCTTCCAACATCCCTAACTTACAATGACAACTTATCAATGTGTTGTAAGTGATAGCATCCGGAGATATTCCTTCTGACCTTAACTTATCAAGCAAATTCATAGCTTCTTCAATACGTCCCATAATGCATAATCCATTAATTAAGGTATTATAAGTAGCAATATCCGGTGTCAATCCTCGATGCACCATATCCCTCAAAAACTCGAGCGCACTTTGTACATTTGAAGTCCTACAAAACCCGTTAATCAAAATGTTGCAAGAAACAACACTCAACTTCATTCCCTTTCCAATCATTTCCTCAAAGAATCCCATCGCCTTATCAACCGCTCCGTCGTTACAAAGTGCCCTAATAACTCCATTACAAGTGATTTCGTCGAGTGGGCATCCTCTAAATAGCATGTCATTTACAAGCTTAAGTGCATCTTCCGTTAAACCATTCCTTAAGAAACCGTTAATCATTGTGTTGTACGTTATCGTGTTCGCGATAACCCCATCTAGAACCATATCGCGAAACATTATCGAGGCTTCTTCCAATCGATCGACTCTGCACAATCCGAATATCAATGAGTTATACGTGAATACATTCGGTTTGCATCCTTTGTTTGACATGTTGTTTAGCATTTGTAAAGCCTCATCGATCTTACTGTGTTTGCACAAAGAGGAAATCAAGCAATTATATCCAACTTCATTAAGGGATATCCCCTTGAATGACATCTCTTCCATTATATAACCAACTTCCTTTAATTTCCCCCTCTTGCAAAAGGAATCAATCAAAATTGTATAAGTATAAACATTAGGCTCACAACCCTTTGATTCCATCTCTTTGACCATATCACAAGCCAAACTTAAAGAACCCATTTTGCAATAACCATGGACAAGCATAGTGTAAGTGTAGACATTCGCCTCACAACCATTTCTAGGGATATCATCGTTCATGACAGCTGTCGCCTCGTCAAGCCTCCCATCGCTAACATATCCAGAGATCAACGTGTTGAACAAGACTATACATGGATTAGGTACTTTCTCCAATAAGGCACACGCTTGGTCTACTCTCTTCATCTTGCATAAACCGCGCATCAAAACCTCGTAGGTTATCTGATTTGGAGAGAACCCTCTTGTGATCATACGATCAACCATTCTCGCGGCCTCTGGCACTCTGTTGCTCCTGCAGAGTCCAAGGATTACGTCATTGAATGTCTCAACATCGGGAGTGCATCCCATTAGGAACATCTCTTCTAGAAGTTTGGAAGACTCGTTTACTCTATTGGACTTAGAGAGCGCGTGTATTAGGGTTTGGTAAATAACCGAATTGGGTACACAACCGTATTTCATCATGTCCTTTTGGAGCGAACAAGCTGTATCTACGTCGTTAATGGAGCACAAAGCTTTCATTACTAAACCGAAAGAATAGACATTAGGAGATATACCCTTATTCAACATCTGATAAAACACATTTGGGGCAACTTCAGGACAATTTCCTTCCACAAGTATATGCAAAACAACATTGTAGGATTTAAAAGTTGGTTCACAAGAGAATGAAGTCATCATATCTAAAAGAACCCTAGTGGCTTGCCCAGGCAAACCAGCTCTACCATAATGCTTCATAATCATGATAAAGATGGATTCCTTAAAAGTTATATCTTCTTCCTTCATTATCAACAATAACTTATCTATCATCTTAAATTCCATGGCAACTCCAAGTTTATCAATCAATGAGTAGTATACATCAAATGAATGGCAATAACCCTTTTGTTTACCAGCCCAATGAAATATCTCCATAGAAGTTGGGACGTCAATTGGGAGTTCAAGTAACTTGCACAGACGAAACGGGGTAATCCATGGAAGCGATTTTCGGAGCTCTTCGAGATCAAAAGGCTTGAGCAATCTTTCCCAATTGGTTTCCAAATCTGATTCATGGGTTTTACTGATATTTGGGGCACTGTCAGTGTAACTTACATCTCCAGAACTGTAAAAAGAAAATCCCAGGTTTCTGCTCATATGTTGTTGCATATGACCGACATGTTTCAATCTTTTTAGCATAACTGTAGATTTTCTGCTATCTCTCATTTGCTAAGATTTTGTTGATCATCTTGTTACAAGATAATCTCAACTCAGGCGAGATGTAACAATTGGTATCGGAACATACCAGAGGCCATGTGATTACTGTTCTGCACTAATTGCCTCTTCTACACAGAGAACCGAAGGAAAGAGAATACCAAACTGCTCTGCACTAAGTTCCTCTTCCACACAGCCTTGTAGTTAATGTTCTGCACTAATTTCCTCTTCCACAGAGAACTGAAGGAAAGAGAACACCCAACTGCTGTTAAAAGAAGTAACAAGTAGGGTTAAACTATAACTTCCTTAAGGATAATGGAAAGCAACTCTTGTGGAAGGGTATCGACGCTACAGATCCGATGGTCGCCGCCGCTGTCTTTGGAGTCACCGACCGGCAGTCTTGGGTTCTCTTCTTTCGATTTGAAGAAGAAGACGTCCTCTACCATTTTTTTTTTTTTTTAGGTTTATGTTTTTTATTTGATTTTTTTCTCTCAGGTTATTTACAAAATTAGAAAAGTCTGACTAGTTTTAGAACAATTTTTTTTAATAGCTTTTTCCGTATATTTATATTTTTATAGGAGTTAATAGTAGATTACAATTCAATTTTTATTTTTAAAAAAATTATAAATTTGTAATTTGGATTGAATAAATTAATTAGATAAATTGTAAATTAAAATTGCAAATACAATTGAGAAATTCTTTAATCACTAATTAAAAAAATAATAATAATTCTTACCAAATAAAATATTTACAAAAATATTGGAATTTGTGTATTGAGTTAAATGGATTCTTCTTTATTATAATCATATCAATTTCTTCACATTAATTACTTTTATCTCTATTTATATATACAATCATAATAGATTAATTAATCTACAACGTACTATTTTTTTATGCACCCAAAACATCACAATTATCCTGGTTTTTGTAAAATTTTATTTTATATTTAATAAACACTCTTTTTTACATTATAATTATAATTATAATTTTGAAAATAACTCCGAGTCAATGAATTATTTCATAAAATATTTCTATGCGAACTCTGTGCGGACTTAAAATAAATAATTAATTTAAAGACGATATTTTTTGAGTCGAATTACAAAATAATTAAATTCCGAATAATTTTAATAAGATTAAAAAAAATAGTACAAATGTTTGAATGGATAAAAATGGGCTAAATGAATTATATCTTTTAAGAAAGAAAAATATTGAGACAAGAGGCATCTTACCAAGTCGGCAAGAGGCCTCGTCCATGGGGAGGGGATCATCTCAAGGTCAACACGCCAGGCTTTGGCCTTGGTCCACGAACGCAGGCTTAACGACCACCTAGACATAACCAACCCTTGAACAATGCACTCCATTCCCTCTTCTTCTTCACCTATCTATTTTCTCTTCCTCGATGAGGATCAAATAGAGTCGACCAAGGCTTCTTTGGGAAAATAAATCTAATAAGTCATTAGACCAAATCAACCACTTGCACAATGCACTCCATTCCCTCTTCTTCTTCACCTATCTATTTTCTCTTCATCGATGAGGATCAAATAGAGTCGACCAAGGCTTCTTTGGGAAAATAAATCTAATGAATCATTAGACCAAATCAACCGAGACAAAATGTCAAATGATAAATGGGATGTGAGGATCAGGAGGCCATAGAGTGTAGTGTCTCCCAATGACTAAATCCTTTGATTCAACGCTGCAATAAAAGAAGACAAAAATGGCGAAACCCTACATCCGTCACCCAGGCTCAAGCCCACAAAAAGGCTCAATATAGAATTCCCATGTATCAAATGGGAAGTGTGGTAGCTAAACTTTCTAACCGAATAATCGATTGATGTCAAAAAAAGAAGACGAGATGTCATTCCCTTACAATGAAAATCATGATGACTAAAAACGACTCATGGGGGCTCATGTTTGATAGGTCCTTGTGAAAACAAAAGCATGGAATCAGAATCCTTCTCATATATCCGGTTAGAACATACAACCCGACTGTAAAACTCAAGTACTTGATCACCAATAATGAAGTCGTATGAAGAATGACTTTCGGGAATGAAACTCGCATATGAGAAGGGGCAAGAAATTGGATGTAATCGGAGATTCAAATTTGGTCATATACCAAGCAAATCTTGAATGACAAGTGAAACAAGAGAACCTAAAACCCTATCACAAATATTTAATGAGACTAATTGACAAGTTTGAACAAGTCACTTTCACTCTTGCCCCCAAGATTCCAAAATTGTTTTGTTCCTTGGTAACGATTGCCACCATGACCTAAATTTCCAAAGGCATCAATATCGAGCCTCTCAAAATCCGCCAAGATTTGAAGAGGGCATTTGTACGCGTTTAATTTGTCCCCCACGTCTTAAGAAATTGTTTTCTTCTTGTACACGAGGCTTTCTCTTTTCTTAAGCGTCTATCAATTTTAGAGTTCACCTAACGTCTTGTATTTTAGGGCGTGAAAGATCTAATCCTAAGAGTGATTTATCCATTCGATTGCTCTATCCTTAAGAGCGTTTTGTGCGATCGGAAGTTGGTCAATCTCATGCCTTACCTATCCTTTCGAGTGCTCCGTCCATGGAAGGGATGCATCAAAGGACTTAAATGGTAAACACGACCCGTGTACTTTTTAGAAAATAGTTTGTTCTATAAAAGCTATGTTATAGAACCCCGTGGCTTACATTTCTCTCGAATCTCACAAAAAGTAGATATGAGAACTATCCATATAGGATGTTGTCCTATCTGTTTGAGATGATGAACCAAAATGGAGTTCTATATCATAGATATTTCCATGTTTGGTCCATACATGTTCTAGATTAGTACGTGTTCAAAACGTAATAATTCAGTTGACTTTAAGAGTCGCCACTTTAGTTACTTCACAAAGAAATTTAAAAAAAAAAATAGAGTATTCACGGATTAAGGGTTCGGTGCTTGGTTACGCATGAGGAAAGGGTCGCAACAACTATGTCATATGTGCCTATCCCTTGGATAGTCTCTACTCCGATGTAGTTGGCCATTGTTTGTGAAGGTACATTACAAAATTACATTTTGAGTTCATAATTCTTGTATTTGTGAATGCACTAATCTTGTCTCTAATCCAGAAGGAGTAATTTTAGCTCTGATTAGATTTCAATAAAGGTTGTAAAGTGACCTAGTTCGGTGTTTTATTAATTAACAACGCCGATAAAAAAAATATCGCTAAAACTATCGCTATTACTCTCTTAAAAGTAGTTTAAAATAATATATATATATATATATATAATTTAAATGATTTTGAATCTTCAAACCAATCATGGAAAGAAATTGATTGTCATGATTTTATTTAATTTTAACCATAATCAACCAATTACCAAAATCACATCATTTTTAACTTTTCCATTATTAGTTACATTAAAACTAGTTACAAAAATATATTGTAATTAATTTCAAGAATTTTATTCAATGTTATGATATTCTTATACTTACTTTTATTTAATTTTAAACATATGAAACATATAGTACCGTGTATATTCTTTAAATTATTGTAATTCTATTTGAACTAGTATGGTATAAAAATTATATTGTAAATGATTTTAAACAATTTATTAAATTTCAATACTATGTAACATTTTTAGCAACTATTTTCATTCATGTGTTTCAAACTATGTTATAAATACATTAGTTGAAATAACATTTTTAGTTTATATAAGAAAACTAAAGCATCACCAACATATTTTGTAATTCAAAAGTGTAACACTCTTTGTTGCACATTTATTTGTTCCTATTGAAGAGTAGAAAATTACATGAAAATCAAAATATTAAAATTATTAGTTGCAAGTGATTGAGTGATGTAAAGAGTTTAATAAAAAAAAAAAGGTGATATTGCAATGTTTTAATTTTTAAAAAAAGAATTGTACTTTAATATTATAAAAAATGTAATATTTTATTACTTTTGCAACTATATAATTTAAAACTATATTACATTTTGAGTTGCAATATTTATAGTTGTAAAAGGGAGAGCAAATTATCAACTATTATTTTGGGAAGAATGTCAATTTTATCATTAAACTATAACGGAATATTCACGTATATTACTGAACTAATTTTTGTTCGTTTATATCACTGTAGTTGTACTTAATGTTCATCTATATCACTATTTAACAAAATCATTAAAGTTCGTTAAGTTTTTCGTTAAATGATAACAAATGTGATTGAAATGTCATTTTTAAAAAATTAATATATATATATATATATATATATATTATATTTTTATTTTTATTCATAATTTCTAAATAATAAAACTTTTATATTTTCATAGACATTAACCAAACAATATAGACATTTTGAGAGACTAACAATAATTTACTTTTTTTTTAATTAATATTTTTTCAATATTTATTTTTATTATCGGATTTTATTATTTAGAAATGTTAATAAAATTAAATATTAAAAATATATTAATTATAAAAAAGTGAATTATTGTTAAGGTTTCTCAAAACGTATAATTTATTTGATTAATGCCTTTGAAAATATAAATTAAGTTTATTATTTAGAAATAGTGAATAAAAATAAATATATAATATATATTAATTTTATAAAAATGATATGTCAATCACTAGTGTCATCATTTAACGAAAAACTTAACGGATTTGAATGTTTTTTGTGCAGCAGTGACATAAATGAACATTAAACTCAATTACAGTAATATGAACAAACAAAAATTAGTTCAGTAATGCATGAATATTCCGTTATACCGTTATAGTTAAATGATAAAATTGACACTTTTCCCTTATTATTTTCTTACTACTCTCCTTGTACCCTCTCACATGAGATGGGCAAAAACGTAATAAATAAAATAAAATAATTACAATTTTGTACCACCCCTATAAGTGAAGAATAGGAAGAAAATAATATTAGATGATCTGAATTGTGCAAAAGGGGTTGCACTCTAATTTTGCATTTTTTTAAAATCATTACACATCAATTATTTTCAAGTACTGTATTTTGCACTTATTTTTAAGGAATTTATTTTTCAATTCATTTTAGAATAGTTTCATTTAGTTGTAATATATTATGTAACTTGTAATAGTTATGAATTTGAATTTATTTTGGTTGCAATGTCAGAATTATTAAATTCCTTTCATTTTTATTTTCCTTTAAGCGGCTTCTTACCTAATGCAGTCTTCCTTTAGTACTTCATTATTATATTCATTATTATAGTGGGTACTCGATTGTTGAATTCAATTCAGATATTTTAAATCAAATTTGAGAATGAAAAAGATATTCATTCAGTTCTGAGGTGTAACTATACTAATATTAAAAAATATTTATATATTCTTTATTTATTGTGACAATAAAATTTACGTTCTTAAGTGTTAATGTGACATTTCACATCTCATCATTTACCTCATTTATATATATCTAATGACGCTTAATTTTGAAATGTTGGAGGTATACATCACGCTCTTTCTAAAATGATCTACATCATCCTAGATAATTTTATAAGTTAGATATATATATTTCTCTCTCTTCATTTATCTTTATTAATTAATTTTTTTATTTCCCTTACCATATATATATTTTCTCACTAATAATATAAAATATATATTTTTTCATCAATTCTATTAACTAAGTTTCATAATTATCTATGTCCGTTACTCTTTTATATATATATATATATATATATATATATTAATATTTTTTATTAATTGAATTTAACATTAATATTAATTATAAAAAATTGCAAAAATAATAAGAGTTTCAGTTATTATATTATATTTATTATAAAATTATTTTATTTATATTAATTCAGTTTAGCATTAAATATTAAATATAAAAATATATAAAAATAAAAAATTTCAATTATTATATTATAATTAATGAAAATATGTAAAAAAAAAAAATTCAGTTATCATATTATAATTATTAAAAATATGTAAAAATAAAAAATTTCAGTTATCATATTAGAATTATCTATTAATTAAATTTAGCAATAAATATTGATTATATCAACTAGCAATAAATATTGATTATATCAACGTATATAACTACAATTAAACCAATATATTACTCTATCTAAATATTTTATTCTTATAAATAATCTTAGATCAACGAGGTTCAATTGAAGAGAGAAGAGTGATATCTTCATATATAGAGTGTTATAACGGATGCAAGAACAATGATAATAATAGTAAAAGACAGAATGAAAGCGACACCCGATTTAACGTGGTATCCAGCAAAAGTGCTGACTAATCCACGGGCAGAGCCACTGAAAATATTCCACTATAATCGTTAACACGAATTACAGATACTGATAGTGCAAGAAAAAACTAACACACAAGGCCTTTATTTATAGGGCCAGGTCAAGACATTTTTCTTACTCACTTCCTATGTGGGACAAACACCAAAAAAGAATATTCTAGGCAAAGAAACCAACAAATCTCCACCTTGACTTGAATATTTCCCAGATAGCCAGATGCACCAGATGTACATTAAGTACCAGATGTGCCAGATGCATTACACTGAATGCCCAGATAAAAAACAGATGCATTACACCGAATGCCCAGATGTGACCTGCTCTACCTCAGGCCTTGCCCCTTCAAGGGCAATCAACAGCTTCTAACATTGAGCAAGTTCAAACAGTGTTGAAACTTGCTCTACGGAACTGGCTTGGTAAACATATCAGATGGATTGTCTGCAGTCCCCACTTTGTTTACCTTGATCCTCTTCTCACTTCTCAGAAAATGGTACCTCACATCAATGTGTTTTGTTCTTTCATGGTGAACTTGATCATTGGTTAAGCATATTGCACTCAAACTGTCGCAGTACACTGAAGCCTGATCGTGGTGTAGACCCAAGTCACTAACCAATCTTTTTAACCAGATTCCTTCCTTAGCAGTTTCTGTCAAGGCCATATATTCTGCCTCTGTAGTAGACAAGGTTACTGTCGGCTGCAGAGTAGCCTTCCAACTCACAACAGAACCACCAAGTGTGAATACATAACCGGTCATCGATCTTCTACTGTCTACATCTCCAGCATAGTCAGAATCTGAGTAACCAGATACTAGACACTGACTATCACCACCATAACTGAGACCAATATCAGATGTACCCCTGAGATAGCGGAAAATCCTCTTCACTGTTTGCCAGTGTTCCTTACCAGGGTCTCCCATGAACCTACTGACAACACTAACAGCATGTGCAAGATCCGGTCTAGTGCAGACCATAGCATACATCAAGCTTCTCACTGCACTAGCATAAGGAACATGTGACATGTATTCCTTCTCCTGAGATGATTTAGGTACAAATGCTACAGACAAATGTGCATTTGAAGCACTAGGAGTATCAATGGGCTTAGCAGTAGCCATTCCAAATCTCGATAGAACTTTCTGAATATATCCCTTCTATGACAAGAATAGCTTCTTATGACTTCTATCTCTGTAGATCTCCATTCCCAAAATTTTCTTAGCAGCACACAAATCCTTCATTTCGAATTCTATATTGAGTAGCCCCTTCAACTTTTGAATGTCAGACTTCTTCTCAGCAGCTAGCAACATATCATCTACATACAATACCAAATAGATGAAGGAACCATCTTTGAGCTTGTTGTAGTAGACACAATTGTCATACGGACTCCTTGAATAGCCAATCTCAAACATGTAGCTATCGAACCGCTTATACCACTGCTTCGGAGACTGTTTCAATCCATATAAGGACTTCTTCAACTTGCAAACATAGTCCTCTTTTCCAGGTTCCTGAAACCATCTGGCTGAGTCATGTATATCTCTTCTTCCAACTCTCCATGTAAGAAAGCTGTCTTCACGTCTAGCTGTTCGAGTTCCAGGTCCTGATGTGCAACTATAGCAAGTAGCACCCTGATGGAAGTATGTCTGACTACTGGTGAGAATATCTCATTATAGTCCACTCCCTCTTTCTGACTGAACCCTCTAGCAACTAACCTGGCTTTATACTTGACTCCCTCAGCTGGTGACAACCCTTCCTTCTTCTTGAACAACCATTTACAAGTGACAACATTTCTCTCTGGTGGTCTTCTAGCTAATTCCCAAGTCTGATTCTTTTGAAGTGACGCCATCTCATCTCCCATGGCAGCAAGCCATTGGACAGACTCAGTACCTGTAACAGCTTCCTTGTAGGTGGATGGCTCATGAGGATCCACTTCCTCTACAACCTGTAAAGCATAGGCAACCATGTCCTCATAGCCATACATTATAGGAGGTACTCCAAAATTAGCTCTTCTAGGGCGATTAAGAGCTAGATTATGATGTTCTACAGATGATGATGGAGCAACTGGAAAATCTGCCTCTGAAAGTGGTTGAGAAAAACTCTCATCTGCTTCACAACTAGCCTCAGTCTTTTCCTGCTCCACCTGTTTCTTGACACCACAATCTACCGGAATGGTGAACTTCACATTTGGGTTAACCATGGAATTTTCATCAAAGACAACATTCTTACTCAGAATAACCCTCCTCTCAGAAGGGGACCAGATCCTATATCCTTTCACACCATCCCCATAGCCTACAAATACTCCCTTCTTTGCTCTTGGCTCCAACTTCCCCTCATTGACATGATAGTAGACCGTGCAACCAAAAGTTCTCAAATTAGAGTAATCAGCAAGCTTCCCAGACCATAGTTCATAAGGAGTTTTCAAATTTATACATGTGTGAGGTCCACGGATAGTCAGGCTGTTGGGCTAGTAGCAAACTAACAGAATCAAGGCAGCATCCTCATCATCTATCTTAATATCAATATTACGCAGATCTAATAATATTGCATTTAATTGATCTAGATGGTCTCTAAGAGGTGTACCTTCCTGCATACGCAGACTGAACAGACGTTGCTTCAAAAGCAACTTGTTGGTTAAGCTCTTCTTCATGTATAAAGTCTCCAGCTTAGACCACAAACCAGCAGCGGTTTCCTCCTCAGCCACCTCAGTAATGATATCGTCTTCCAGAGCCAAGAGCAATGTCGAGTGTGTCTTCTCTTCCAAAGACTCCATATCAGCAGGTGGTGGGACAGGTGCAGGCTTCATCAAGGGAGCCCATAGGCCGTGTTGTTTCAACAATGCCCGAACCTTGATCTGCCACAGACTGAAGCTATTCCTCCCAGTAAACTTGTCGGCTTTCAAACTTTTACTTCCAACCATCGTTCTTGCCTGAGCAGATCTGAACAACCAAGCTCTGATACCAGTTTGTTATAACGGATGCAAGAACAATGATAATAATAGTAAAATACAGAATGAAAGCGACACCCGATTTAACGTGGTATCCAGCAAAAGTGCTGACTAATCCACGGGCAGAGCCACTGAAAATATTCCACTATAATCGTTAACACGAATTACAGATACTGATAGTGCAAGAAAAAACTAACACACAAGGCCTTTATTTATAGGGCCAGGTCAAGACATTTTTCTTACTCACTTCCTATGTGGGACAAACACCAAAAAAGAATATTCTAGGCAAAGAAACCAACACAGAGTATTTTATTTCGTGGATCTCCTTTTGTCGTGTGCTATCTCTATTCATAATCTTCTCAATTTCTCTATCAATATAATGTTTTCAATAATTGAATTTGCATTATGTTATGTTTCAACAATCCGTTTTCACTGATTTGTATTTTTTTTCCAGGAATTTGATCATTTCAGGCAGCTGCAAAAACATCATCGGCCTCCTTTTGTAGCTTCTAACTCTACAATCATTCACAAAATTCAGGTAATTTTTCTTTCCTAATTTATTTATCTTACTTATTTTCTCTCTCATAATATAATATCATCTCCAACCCACCAACAAACAACTCCATTATAGGTCACTCAACTGCATTTTAAGT
Organism: Impatiens glandulifera; assembly: GCF_907164915.1. Classification (NCBI taxonomy): domain Eukaryota; kingdom Viridiplantae; phylum Streptophyta; class Magnoliopsida; order Ericales; family Balsaminaceae; genus Impatiens; species Impatiens glandulifera. Next base: position 123,339 of record NW_025919008.1, read on the forward strand.
TTTCCTACAAAATCTTTCTCCTCCAAACCCAAATATGCAGGGACATTTTTCACATACTCAAAAGATTTTCAAAACTTTCATTTCAGTCATTTTAGTTTGTTTTTAATTAATTTATATAACTTATTTATATTTTAATTTGTGTACATATTTTATTTATTTATATTTTAATTTATTTATATGCTTAATTCATGATAATTTTAATAAGGTTTGTTTTGTTGTATTTTTTTTTGTTTGTGAGATGTAATTTGTGTTTATGTAATAATGTTTAATTTATTTTATGTAATTGTATAAATAATTGAATGAGAATTTTAAAAGAATTAATAAGTTGTTGTAAAATTATGGGTTCAATTTGTAATTTTAGATAAATATATAGATAATATTGAAAAAATTAAAATTTATTATAAAAATGAATATTATGAGAATATTCTTTTGAGTTTGAGTTTTTGGGTTGGAGATAAATTACTGAGATGTTTACTGCATTTTAAGTATGAGAATATGTATTTAAATTAGAGATGTATAAATTTCTTTCATAATATATATATATATTTTTTCTTAATCTAATTATTAAGTATTTTTTTTCTAGTTACTGTATAAATTTTTATATACTTCACACTAATAATATAAAATATTTTTTTTATTAATATTTTTACATAAAGATATATAATATTACATCACATATTTATTTATATATATATATATAATAATAATATATATAATAATAATGTTTAATAGATAAATATGAAGGTTTATACACAAATTATTAACTCTATAAATTACTCACTTTCTAAATTAATTTCTTTATATATTTTACATCTCTTTCTTAATCTAATTATTAAATATTTTTTTCATACTTTCACTATATAAATATTTATATTTTTTCATACTAATAATATAAAATATTTTTTATATTAAAATATATAATATTACATAACATATTTATTTTTATATATAATAACAATATATATATAATAATGGATGAATATGAAAGTTTATACACAAATTCATTATGATTTCTATCTCATTTCATAATTTCTCTCTATTAATTAACTCTATGTAATTATTTACTTTCTAAATTAATTTCTTTATTTTATATTCAAGAATTTTTTCATTTCATAATTTATCTTTCTAATTAATTCTTAATATTACTCTTTTTTCTAATTTTTTTTCACTTTCATAATATATAAAAATTTAAAATTATATTAATATATATATATATATTAGGTAAGTTATGACTATTTATTTTAAATAGGTGGTTATATATAAATAAATATTTTAATAACAATATTAAATATTTCTCTCAACTAAAATCTATATATATTAATTTCGTATTTAATTTATATATATATATATATATATATGATAATTTTAATAAGATTTGTTTTGTTGTATTTTTTTATGAGATATAATTTGTGTTTATGTAATAATGTTTAATTTATTTTATGCAGTTGTATAAATAATTGAATGAGAATTTAAAAGTAATTAATAAGTTGTTATAAAATTATGAGTTTAATTTGTAATTTTAGATAAATATATAGATAATATTGAAAAAAATAAAATTTATCATAAAAATAAATATTCTAAGAATATTTTTTGAGTTTGAGTTTTTGGGTTGAGATAAATGACTGAGATGTTTACTGCATTTTAAGTATTTTAAGTATGAGTATAAATATCTTTCATAATATATATATTTCTCTTTCTTAATCTAATTATTAAGTATTTTTTTTATTTACTATATAAATTTTTATATTTTTTCACACTAATAATATAAAATATTGTTTTATTAATATTTTTTATATAAAGATATATAATATTACATAATATATTTATTTATATATATAATAATAATATATATAATAATTTTTAATAGATGAATATGAAGGTTTATACACAAATTATTTTTATCTCAATTCATAATTTCTCTTTCTTAATTAACTCTATAAATTACTCTACTTTTTAAATTATTTTTTTTTATATATTTTGACTCTCTTTTTTAATCTAATTATTAAGTATTTTTTTTCTTACTCTTACTATATAAATATTTATATTTTTTCACACTAATAATATAAAATATTTTTTATATTAAAATATATAATATTACATAACATATTTATTTATATATATATAATAACAATATATAATAATGTTTAATAGATGAATAGGAAGGTTTATACACAAATTCTTTATGATTTCTATCTCAATTCATTATTTTATATTCAAGAATTTTTTCATTTCATAATTTATCTTTCTAATTAATTCCTAATATTACTCCTTTTTCTAATTAAATTTTTTTTCACTTTCTACTTATCATAATATATAAAAATTTAAAATTATATATATATTAAGTAAGTTAAGACTATTTATTTTAAATAGGTGGTTATATATAAATAAATATTTTAAATAACAATATTAAATATTTCTCTCAACTAAAATCTATATATATTAATTTCGTACCTAATTTTTTTTATCTCTAATCTTTATATATATATATATATTTATTTATTTATTGCTTAAGAGAATTTTTTTAATTTGGTTGTTCAAGAAATCATTTATTTGTGAACAATATTATTTTTTTATATCACAGTTTTTATTATTTGGTAATTTTCTGTCTTTTTCTTAAATGTTATGGTGATCACTCTACTAAAGCGTGGTTTCATCTCCAAAATGACCGAGTGTGATGTAAACTTTTTAATAAAGTTCTATCTCTAAAATATTCTTATTTTTATCTTGATTCTGGTATATCTACACTATCTCACTTTATTAAAAATATAAAGGTTTAAAGAGAATTTGATTGAGCAAACTTATTTTTTCTTTAAATAATATTATTATTTTAGTTTGAATTGTTTTAAGAGAATTTTCTTAATTTGGTTGTTCAAGAAACTATTTATTTGGGACAATATATATTTTTTATATCACATCTTTTATTATTTAGTAATTTTCTGCATTTTTTTTAATGTTATTACATTGAACGAGTGTGATTTAAACTTTCAAACAAAGTTTTATCTCTAAAATATTTTTTTTTTGTCCTGACTCTTGTATATCAATACTATCTCACTTTATAAAAAATACAAAGGTCCAATTTATTTTTTCTTTAAATAATACTATTTTTTAGTTTGAATTTTTGTAAGAGAATTTTCTTAATTTGGTTGGTCAAGAAATTATTTATTTGTAGACAATATTTATTTATTACAGTTTTTTATTATTTGATAAATTTTCTGCATTTTTCTTGAATGTTATCAATACTGGTATTTACCCTACTACAACGTAGTTTCATCTTCACCGTGACCGAGTGTGATCTATCTCTAAAATATTTTTTTTTGTCTTGACTCTTGTATATCTACACTTTTTAACTTTATGAAAAATACAAATGTCTCAACAATTCTTTTACTAAATTTATTGAAACTGTTAGATAAAATCAGACCGGTTCAAATAAACCTAACTTAAATAAACTTTCCATGCAGGAACAAGGAACCGAACCGGAACCGGCTAAAGAAAACTAACCGGTCAGGCTAGTAAACCGACCAAGAGTATTCGGAACGTGACCGCACAAAGAAAGGATCGGCCAAAACTTAAAACCGGAATCATCAAACAGCCGATCATCCACAAGGCAGAGGAAAAACCGGAAGAAGTCCGGTTACATCACTCATACCAAAAGCCATTCGGTTAAGACAAATGGCCGACCAGAACAAGAAGACAATTCGGGTATCTGTTGAGAACGATACCAAAGGAACAGACTGAACACTTCCATATTCATGCAAGTCTGAGGAAAGACTGTAGACTGCAGAAGACAATACTACCGGATCTTTCCACTTCGGGATAAGTCAGAAAGGAAATCTTCCAAGTACAGACAACTGTCCAACAGACAATGCCTACATCAAGTAAAAGACAAACCCGGCAGGCTTGTCTTACATACCGGAAGAACAGACCGGCAGGTCTGAGACAGAATACCAGGTCTGAGGTTGACCATCAGGTCTGAGGAAACGACCGCAGGTCTGAATCTCTGAAACACTGAATCACTGCACCTCTGCTCAGCCAATCAGATTCAAGGCAGTGAAATATGACCGTTGGCATATTTCACCTATAAAAGGGGCAGTTGAAGAAGAGTAAATGCGGGACATACATTGGGATAACGAGCGCTAAGAGCATTTACTACAAGTGATAAGATTGTGCTGTTTTAGAAAGCCTAAGTGTTAAAAGTTAAAGTGTGTTTTACAATTTCGGTGTAAACTGTAAGAGTGTTATCGAGCAGGAAATAAGTCTCGATCGGTTTGTACTTGTATTCCTTAGTGAATATCCTTCTCGCAGTTTCGAGAGGAAGGGGTGACGTAGGAGTTTTATCTCCGAACATCCATAAAATCTGTCTTGTTATTTACTGTCTGCCGGTTTCATTACTTAACCGATCTATACCACTATAACCGACTTAATCCTATCCAAGCCGAATTTCCAGGTTACTAAAGCCGACCCATCAAACTTCAAACCTCCATTATACAATACCGTTTCTGCCTATCATACAAGCGTGCCGCTTCAACTTGAAAGCAAACCTCTTCCGCGCTTGAACCTAGTTCAAGGGTTTGTGACAGGTTGTGTAGTATTGAAACCCCGGTGTTAATCTCTAACTAGATTAACCACCACCCTTCGAGTGAGAACCGCTAACCGGTCCAACCCCCAGTCCTCTAGCGGCGATCTAGATCCTAACAGAAACTCATTGCAAAAAATTGATGCAGTCAACTTTAACAATTAAAAATAATTAATATACATATGATCGAAACATATTTTATATTATATAAACATATATATTATTTTTAAGTTAATATTATTATTAGAATTAAGTTACTATTAGTAGTGATATATTTTTTATTGAACAAAATATATTAATACTCACTTAATCTTTGATTATAAATATAGAATTTGTATCATTTAGTTAATCTTCTTTTTTACAAGATACTATTTAAGAATTTTTTTTTTATAATTTAGTGAAGGAGTTTTATTAATCTAAATTTTCTATGACCTACTTTCAAATTTTTTGGATTAGGTTGGTCTTAGAAAAAAAAGATTTTTTGAAAATTGGTTATAAATACTTATTTAAATGCTGAACTATAATATCAAACTATATCAATGATAGGTAAAATGTGTTATATACTATTATATCATTCATCCCGTATGAGTTTATCCCCTCTCTTATCTTCGAGTAAATTACTTCGTTTCTTTTGTGATGAAAAATTTTCTAACAAAAATTAGCCTTCTAAAAAAAAGATTCTAATTTTTTAATTATATTTAAAAATATATAAAAATAAAAAATATATTTAATAAAATATTTTAGAAATCTAATAAAATTCTCTTTTTTCAAACATTATTCAAAAGATAAAATAAATTTTAAGCCAATATAATTTATTTATATTTATTCATTTTTTAAGTTAAAATCGGGTATTGACTATGGAATTATGTTAGTTTTTTTTTATAAAATGAATTCTAATTTCGTTTTTTATGAAGTTCGTAAAATGAAGAGTAATGTTATCTTCATTTAATTATGAATTTGTTCTTATTATTGTATAACAATAATTCATAAAATAATATTTTTTTAAAAACAATCAACAAAATTATATAAAAATTCAAAGGATTCGCATAACACTTTGACACAAGAAATTAAGACAAAAATAAAATGTAACTAAAAATTAGAGTCAATAATCTCATATTTAAGAATTAAGAACCACCCAGTAAATCTACAAATGTCTGTATATTAAATTAGAGTTAAGAGATTTAATTTAATATAAGAAAAATAATAATATATACTTTATTTACCCTACATCAAAAAAAAAAGATTAATTATTTTTTTAGAGTGAGATTTAATTTTTTATGTTTTTGTTAATAGTACATTTTTATATGGGTATAATAACTTTTATAATTAAAATTACAAATTTATAAAATATTTTTTATTTAAAAAATTTATATAATGTAAAAAAACGATATGAAATGATATAACCTTTATTTATATAATAATAATAATAATGTAATTTTAAATTTTATCTTTCTTTTTCAATCAAATTTTCTCAATTTTTATTTTAAGTTTAAATAACTTAAATAAAAATAAATTATTTTTAAAATTATAGTTATAAACTCATAATATTATTTATTTATTTAATTATATATATATATATATTAAATTTAAATGTTATTATCTCATATAAAATAATATTTAATATAAAAAAATCAAAAAATTTATATGATTTAAAAAAATGACATAAGATAATATAACTTTTATTTGATTATATCTAAATTAAGTTTAAATATTTTCAAACATTTATTATATAATAATAATAATAATAATGTAATTTTAAATTTGATGTACCAAATTTGTATTTTTTTTATTTTTATCAAAATTTCTTAAATATTATTTTAGTTTAATTTATTTTTTTTTATTCATTTTTTGTTTTCTATCTTATAATTTAATTGTATTTTTTGATTTATTATGTAAATAAATATATAAATATATGAATTATATTTTTTCTTTTATTATTTTTCTTGAATTTGGAATTGAATAATAAATAGGTAGATAATGAATCTAAAATAAATATCATATCATTAAAAGTTAATTAGAAAATTACATTAATTTTGAAATTTTTATAACTTTATTTTATTTTTCTAAAAATATTTAGATTAACCTTTTAAAAGAACTTATTTTTTTTCAAATAGTTTGACAATGTAGTTTGTATTTTTTAAGCAAAACTTATTAGTTAATTTTTATTGTTTTATTTTTTTTATATAAAAAAGGGCCTAAAGATCATATTTTTTTTATAACTATGAAAATATATTATAATCTTTGATTTAAGATATTTAAAAATATATTTTTATTTTTTTTATAATAAAAACAATGCAAATATTTTCACATTTTATAGTTCGACAAATTATTCTAAGGATAAGAAGTAATTGTGAAGCTAAATTTTAGCTCCTAAAAGTTGAGTAATATAATATAATGGTTATTTAAATTTTATATTAATTTTTTTTATTAATTCAAAAATTTGTTTGATAAATATATTTATTTATTATAATATGTTAAATTATAATATTTTAGGTCAATAATAAAGTTTTTATATCTGAAATTGATCCAGATAATGAGGTGGACCGATTAAATATAAAAAAACGGATAAGCAAGAGAGAAAAGGCCAGAAAAAACTTGGATATATTCTTATGAATTACATTAGGAACTGGACCAATCTATCTTGAAAGGCTCTCATGTCACGCTAACCTTCTAAAATGTAAGGTCATAAAAATAGCTCATAGATAGTAAAAGTTGGGTCTCACATAATCGGAGCGACTCCATGTGCTCTCCTCTCCTTTAATTATGTAATTGTTATTTGTTTATTTTATTTATAAGATTTTTTTATTATATTGTTAAAAATTTTTTATTATTTATTAATGATTAATTTCCGTTAAATTTTTTGTTAAACATTTTCTATATCTATAATTTGTCATATTTAAAGGTATTATATGAGTCTTCTCTTAAAAGTTTAAAATAAGATCTATTTATCTTTTAAAGTACTTAATATTATAAAAATGAGAAGAAATATTTAAAATATAATTTATTAGTATAAAAAATTTTGTTAATAATATTCATGAATGGTGGTGTGATTTATATAATATTATAATTTTAACGTTATAATGTAATTAATTTACACTTATCTTTTATCTTATTCTAAATTGTAATCAACAATATTTATCTTTAAAAAATTGTTTATCAGGTATAAAATGACCCCTACAACGTAGGGAAATAACTCTAGTTTATTTAATTTTACCTACACAAAAATAAAATATTCTAATAACAAAAAATATTATTTATCCTTCATCACTTTTATCTTAATCTTTAATTAGCACAATATTATTTTTCTCTCATCAATTTTAATCTCCAATCCTTAATTTATTTTTCAACATTTACTCTATATTTTCTTCTTCAATTATAATGACAACAAAACTTGTTTATTTTTCAACATCTACAACCTACTTATATAGATAAATAATACTCTAAAAGAATTAAAATTTGTGTCTTCAATCTTACTTTGTAACTTCATTTTAATAAAAATATATAACTTTGCACTCTATCAAATAATGAGGTACCTGTCGAAGATCGAATACCCGACATATCGAAGATGAGAATATAAATAAAGATACTTGTTGGGTTCGGGTAATAAAATAAAAATTTGGTTCACAGACAGATACCCGTTGTCATCCCTACTTCATCACCCTAAAAAACAACTTATTTAATATCATATAAGCCCTTAAAGTAATTTTACTAGCATGCATTCCCAATCATCCCAAACTTGATCTTCAAACTTCAAAGGATCACCAAGTTGCTTGAGATATATATCTTGATAAACAAACATAGCCTTAAATATATATTTATATATCTTGGGGGCAAAAAAGAACATGGATATTTATACATTTGCCAAAACTAGTACAATGTCTTTATTACAACATACTCATCCTTCATTCTAACTCCAATGACTCCAATGAAAATTCCTTCCCTCCTTCAATTAAAATTGATATGCACACTTTTAAGTGTCAAGCCTGCAAAAGAATACAAAATTTGAAAATGAGAATCAAATACTCTTTTTGACCTTTACAACACATGATCATAATAATAAAAATGCCCCATTAGAAAACACTTATCATTCATATAATCAAATTCAATTGAAAGGGAAAAAATTATCAATAAATTCCTGAATTTGTCTAATCAATCCTAAGTTTAGTTTCAAAAGACTTGTGACGATTTATGTTTATGGATTCGTATCCACAGCCAAAATATCATCATCCAAATAGGTTTCAGGATCCAAGATTTTTGTATGTTTCAAAGATGTTTCCAAATACCTAAAAAAAAATTGTAAAAATAAAAAAAAAGAAGGGAATTTTCCAACTATACAAGATTATCTCCAGCCGAAGCATACGAAGAAGGGTTTGATCGAATCTGTGAGGTACGTGTTTCATAACCAGGTTGATTCATACTCGAGGCACTCATCGGACCAGTACCAGACCCACAACCAGACATCATCGTCCTCGTGGTCATCCTATTATATCCAGACATCGAATCCTCCTGCTCCTCAGCCAAAGCTCTCAACCTATTAACTTCAGGCAAAATAACGGTCTTCAAATCAGGCCTATCTCTCCTCCTCAATTCTGCGCACTTGAGAGACAATTTTGCAAAACTCAAGGCTTCTTCTACCGGCCAATCATTAATAGACTGATCAAGCATCTCAGCGAAAGTGCCTCTTTCAATAGACCTCTCAACATGATGGGTCAATCCCATAGGAGGTTTTGCGGTTATCAGCTGGAGAAGCATAATTCCAAGTGAGTAAATATCGGATTTCGTCCCAAGCATCCCCGTTTGTTGGTATTCAGGGTCTATGTAACAGAATGTTCCGGCGGTTGATGTCATGTGGTACTGTGTTACGCTGTCTGCAACTGACGGTGGGACCAAACGAGCTAAACCCACATCGCTTATTTTGCTTACGAAGTTTCGATCGAGGAGAATGTTTGCGGGTTTTAGGTCGCGATGGACAAGTGGCTCTGGTTTTGCTTGGTGGAGGAAAAGAAGTCCGGTGGCTATTTCAGCTGCTATGCGGAATCTCATTTGCCATGAAAGTGGGGGTGTTTTGTCGTTTCTGAGAAGGCGATCTTCTAAACTACCGTTTGCCATATATTCGTAGACTAGGCAACCATAGTCGGGGCAAGCACCGAGGAGGAGAACCATGTTTGGATGCCTTATGCAGCTCAACACTTCAACCTGCATGCATGCATGTTATTTGAATTTAATTAATCTTAAATATCTCATTGTCCCAACATCAATTCCCTTAAGATTAAATTGAGGATGAGCAAACCTCTTGCTGAAACTGCGATCTTCCTTGAGCTGCATCAGGACGAAGGACTTTTACAGCAACAGGAGTATGATCTAGGAAGCACTTGTACACGGGTCCATAACCTCCTTCTCCTACTTTCTGAGAATCGGAGAATTTACCAGTTGCAGCCTCAATTTCCTCTATTGTGTATTTGCGGTACCTGACATCGTTTTGGGCTAATGTATCTAACACTTTCTTCTTTTCCTCTGATTCTTTAAGGGCTTTTGTTTCTGCTTCCATTCTCTTCCGGGCTTCAAGTTCAGCAATCCTCTGTGCTGCTTCTGCAGCTTCCAGGGCTGCTCTAGTTTTTGCTCTCTCTTTCTCTGCAAGTGCAAGTGCAGCTTCCTCTGCTAACCGTGCCTCTTCTAGCCTTTGTTCCTCTTCCAGTTTCCATCGATGAAGTTCCTTGGCCTGTCAGATTATATTTTCATGTGGATGAGCTTGATGGAATTAATATTAGTTTCAAATGCAATGTTTTGTAGGAATATGAGTTTTTATTAATACCTTCTGTTTTGCGGAGAGTGCTTCTTTGCAGGCTGTACTGTACATGTCCATAGTCTGTTTCAGCTCTTGCCTAAGACGCCTCATCTCAGCTTCAACATCTTCCTAAAATTTTCAAAAAACTTTCAATTAGAGCAGACTCAGACTGTATATTAAGTTTTCTAAATATATATGCAAATTCCCATTTATCAATTAAGTAAGTAAATAAATGTTTTGCATTCCAATTAATTAAAGATAAGATTATACCATGTTCTGTGTGCCTGAATAAGGCATGCTAGTGTCTGACAAGCCTTGATTGGAAGCTAAATCAGATAACTTATACCCTGATGGAAGAGGCGAGCCAAAACTGTTTCTTTGGTCTGTGTCTGAGCTATATGAAAGCCGAGGGAGATTGATTGATTCTTGGCTCTCAAAGGACATTCCTGGTAGACGGTCCATGCTTGGCCTGCCACCAATAAATGATATGTCCGACGTAGGGAAGTCGTCATATGATTGGGTCGACATTCTGTTTCTGTCAAACGGAGATCTGCTATATATATATTTAATTAGGTTGCCACAAACAAACAAACAGTAATAATTTAGAGAGTAAAATCTTTTGGATTGCATGGAAACTTATAGAAGCGCGCCTATCACACTTCACCTGATCTCATCTTCGAAGGATTGTCTTGGAGCAAAGTGATTTCTCTCCGGTGCGCCTGAAAATGCAAGTAATAACAAAAAATGAAAACGCAAAAAAGATTTTGAAGAACCAAAAGAAAGAAAGAAGAATAAAATGAGAATGATCATACTTTTGCTTAAAAAGTTTTGTTGTGCATCTGAGGTAGTGGGAACCATGATGTTCTGACTGGACGAAGAAGGACGAGGGGGAGGATTGGGAACAGGAACAGTAGCTGATCGGACGGACGCGACCTTTGCTTTCGAGATGATGTACACCGTGCAGAACTCTGGCGCCGTCTTCGAAACCACGGTCGGAATATCACTCTTGAATCTGTCATCAAACGGACAATATTATTTTTTTAGATATTGGTTAGCCCTTTAATTTACTGATCGTTCACTTTTAGCCCTCAAACTAATTTTTGAAACAAATCGTCCTTCAATTTTTAAAAAGGTCACCAAGATCTCTTACATCATTTTTTTTTTTTTTTGTTAAACGGCTTATTTTTTAAAATATTAATTTCTTTATATATTATTTTTAATATTATTTTTTATATTTATATATATAATTATTTAATCGCTTATATATATTTTTATTATTATTTTTTATATTTATATAATTATTAAATTATTAAAATTTTTATATAATATATATAAATATTATTTTTTTTTATTTATATCTATATAAAACAAAAATTTAAAATAATTTATATAATATATATATATATATATTATCTTTACTCATTAATTTATATATAATATTTATATAATATATATTTTAAAAAATAATTTAAAGTTTAAAAGTAATTGAGTATATTATATATAGTTGGAATTTAACCTTCATATTATTTTTTAAAATATATATTATATAAATATATAAATATATATATATATATATAATTAATAATTAAAGATATATATATATTATTTTTAAACTTTATTTTATAGATATAGAAATATATATATATATATATAAATAATATATATATAAAAAAAGAGATTTAAAAATTATATAAATATAAAAATTAATGAATATATATATATATATATATAAATATAAGCGATTTAATAATTATATATATAAATATAAAAAATATAATTAAAGATAATGTATAAAAAATAATATTTTAAGCTTAAGCCATTATATTTATTTAAAAATTTGACGGAAATGATATTGGTGATTTTTTTAAAGTTGAAAGAGTGATTTGTTTTAAAAATTAATTTGAGGACTAAAAGTGAGCGATTGAAGTAATTAGAGGACCTCCTTAGTAATTTGCCCTTTATATTTTTAATTTGAAATATATTCATATTTATAAAAAATATTTTATAAATTATTATATGTTATTTATGTATATGTAAGTATAAACATTAGTTTTTATATTATCTAAAAGAAAAATGATATAGAGATGGCAGAGAAATACCTAACAAAAGAATTTTTGGAGGGTGCGCCCATAACCAACATACCAATAAAGTTTTGCTTCACGTACTCACATAGAGCTTTTGCAATGTCTATATCTTCTATTATAATCTCATTTGATTTGATCTGCCCACATTACAAAAATATATTAATAGTGAAAATTCAAAATATGAACATTGAAATAAATAAATAAAGTTTTCATGCAAAACAATATTATTCTAACTTTTAACTTTTTTTTGATTATAAATCTAGTATAAATTATATATATTTTATGAAAGGATAAACCCACTTATAAATTATATTTATTTTTTAAAGGATAAAATTATCTATAAATAAATTAAAAAATGTATTTTTATTCTATATTCAACTAACTAACTATATATATATATATATATATATATATATATATATATATATATATATATATATATATATATATATATATCAAAAAAAGTAAATTCTCAACAAGAAAAAAAAAATATTAAAGAACCATAGAAATAATCCACTTTGATAGTGGAGTAAAATGTTGTAAACTATATGAGAAATAAGGGCATTTAAATACTTAAAAGGCTTGGATTTTTTGAGAATTTAGACCTCATAAACTAGTACCATTTGATTAATTTGGATTTATTTTTGGATGTATTGCCTTTTTCTTTTATATATATCCTTGTTAATGTTTGTTATTTGGAACATCCAAGCATGCATATTAAAATAGATATTTTGTTCCTAATTGTGATCTATATATATATGTTGTCTCTCTTTCACATATTAATATTAATATGTTGGAAATTAGAAACAGTTAGGATTTAATAAATGTATTTGGTTTATTTTCCAGAAAAAAAACACAAGTTGTTTAACGCTTTCTTTTTTCTTCTCATCGGACAGACTTGCCATGGTAAGGAAGAAGAGGAACAAGCACACTTGGAGAGCGCAGTATAACGGAGAGTTGTATGCTGCTTTCGAGAAGGATGAATCACTTCCGAAAAGGAAGACATAAAAACAAGAAAAGGGATAGATGAAACTCACATCCTTGCGTGTACAAAAGGCTCGGTATGGCAAAAAGAGCTCCTTGGCTAGTTGGTTGTCACTTTGGGTAACTACACGTTCGTTCGAGAAACAAAGAAATTAATATAACTCATGAGTCATGAGATCGAGAAAAAGAGATAGATAGATAGAGAGATTATATATATATATACTTGTGGAAGAACGGTTTTTGACGTGAAGGAGTGTAATAGTTTGGCCGCGGGTAAGAACATGATCGATAGCCCATTTGAGGCCATATTGGCTTCCTTTATCCTTGTCAATTGCAACCGCTACATGCTGCTCGGTTCTGTTATTCATATTTCCGTTCATACTCCCAACTCTAGCTATGATCTTTTCTGTCTCAAACAAAACAAAACAAAATTCTCCCAACTCCTCCTTAACCTAACCAACCAACCAAAATGTTGGAAGGTTTCAAAGAGGGTATGGTTTTATCTTTCAGCTCCCTCAATCTCTCAATGCACTAATTTGTACCTATTAAACTTAATTAGATTTTTCATTCATAGAAGGAGGAGGATGGACGTCAAAAGAGATTCAACTTCATTCAACCTAATTCTCTCCTTCTCTCAATTATGATAAAGATAGAAGAGGTACGTAAGTAGAGAAGAATGAGAGGAGATCAGGAGAGGAGAGGAGAGAGAGAGACAAAGAGAGAAAGATGGGTTCTTCTCTATACTTAAATTTGTTAGATGAGTAACTAACTCTATATTTAAAACACTAATCCTCCTCCCTATCATTTGGGGATTAAATTAGCCCCACTATATAAACTTATGATAAATATTTAAAAATGGCTTCAAGACATCATCGATGCATTTATTTATTAGTAAAATAATTAGTTCAAACAAATATTCTTAACTTAGAGATATTTGGGTTATCAAAATCATTTGAACCCTCCCATTTTCTTCAAATTATAGTTTGTACCCTTAATCGCCCTCTACATCCTACACTCTAACCTAGTCATTACTTTGATAATATATATATTTGTGTCTAGCTATGAAATATATTAAAACATCATTTTGATGAAATTATTTAATTTGTATATAATATCCAAATTACCGTGTAATCTTTTGTTCATTTAGACATCGATGAGATCACTTTTGGATCATGACATGCATGACTTTTGTTTGACAAAACAACCAAACAGTCCATTTTAGGCAAAATATGGAATTATTTATTATTATTATTAATAATTTATTATTTGAGTCTCATGCACAGTCCATAAGTAGTTTTCTCACTTGACTGAGCATACTAGCTAGGAATCATACATACATTTATATTATTGAGTGAATAAGTCATAAATCTTAAAACAAGTACACTTGCTGAGCCTATTTTAATTACTTGAGCTCTCTTGTTGTAAATTAACATGTATCCACTAGCATGCAGGAGACGAGTGTTGTTATTTTTTAGGCATTTTGTAGACTGACAAGGCATGCAACAGGATTATTAAAATCAGTTTATCCGGTTAATCTTTTTAAGCATATCATCTTTAAGGATCCGTCTGAGTATTTTTCCTGATGCTGACCTAGGAATATTATCAACGAAGTGAACCACCCTCACTTTCTCGTAGGTTGATACATGAGCAGCCACATACTCGATCACATCCTCCTCTCTTGTCTCTTTGGCATTTAATTTCACCACCACACAAGCTGCTGGTATCTCCCCTGCTTCTTCATCTGGCAACCTATCAAAATGCGCGCCTTAAATTCTTTCTTATCTTCTTAAATCATGGTCTATATGTTTTAGGCTTTATTATTTGATCTAGGATTAGAATGCCTAAGAAAGAAAGAAGCTTACGGCACAACAGCGGCATCTTCAATGGATGGATGGGTTAGAAGGACAGCCTCTAAGTGAGCTGGTGCAACCTGCATGGAACGTGGTGTCATGTGAAGCACCGCCATAGAGTGATCGATGCAAACTATGCATTTGCATAGGGCTACCCTAAATTAGACTTATATAGAAGTTAAGTACTAACAATCACTTATTTGTTACAAAATATTAAAAAGTAAAAGCTGAATAGACCCTATAGATATCCAACAACATTTTGGGTGACTCGAGTGTGTACATTCTTTTGGTATAATAGAAATTCAAAATAAAATGTGTAAAGTGATATATTTATTTACTTGGAAGCCTTTGTATTTGATGAGCTCTTTAATGCGATCAACAATGAAGACATTTCCATCATCATCAATATACCCAATATCCCCTGTATGAAGCCATCCATTTTCATCTATGGTCTCAGCAGTTGCTTCTTCATTCCTATAGTATCCTGCGAATCCAATATATATTATTATGGAACCAAAATAGGCCTTAATTAAAGGTCAAACAAAAATACCCTTGGTACAGGGTACGTACGTACCTTGCATAACACACTTGCTTCTTACACATAGTTCACCATTGGTATTCTTGGTAAGGGAAGTACCTGTGGTGGGATTGACAAACTTCACCTGTAGATTTGGCAGGATAAATCCAACCGAACCCTTCTTTGCTTTAATGCCATCGATCCCATGCGTGAGTGTAATGCAGCTGTGCTCTGTCATTCCATAGGCCTGGCAATGGCATCATTATGTACATAACATTGCATGCATGCATGTCAACAACATATCTATATTTAATTAATTTAATTATAATTTCAAGAACAGCTCACTTCTTGGACTTCAATAAGAGGAAACCTTCGCTTAAACGAAGAGAGCACTTCTGGTGCTAGAGGAGCGGCTGCTGTCATGATAGATCGGAGCTTCACCAACTTCCCAACTTCCTCAAAAATCTGATTCTTGGCCATATCGGCGACAATGGCTGGCACCACGGGAGCAAAAGTCACGTCATGTTCAACCAAACACTTAAGAAAAGTGTCGGCTCTATACCTTCCCATTACCACAACTTTCCCTTTGTTCCTTATTGTTGCGCAACAAATTCCAGTCAAACCATAAATGTGGAAAAATGGCATTAACCCTAGAATAGTGATTTGCCCAATGAGTTGTTGATCGATGCCAAAGAGGGTGGAGCATAGATTGGCTACAAGGTTGCCATGGGTTAACATTACACCTTTGGCCATTCCTGTCGTCCCAGAGGAGAAAGGCAGGGCGCATAGGTCGTTCTGGTGGACTGGTTCTTGGTTCGATAGACACGCACTTCCGGTTCTATCAGATGCTTCAAGGAGTTCTTCCCAGTAAATCGTGTTTTCCACTCGTTGCTCCCCTAGAATGATGACCGGCATCTCCAAAGCTTTCACCTGTTCACTTTCAAGTATTTTATAATAAAAAGCAACTTTAGTTAATTAAAGTTTGTAGTGTGAAGATTTATAACTTAGTAATAAAGTTTGAAAATTTATATTCTCATCATGGTCATGACTCATGAGTTGGAGAAAAAGAAAAAAGAGAGTAGTAGTTTCTCGCCTTTTCATGGTGAGCGGCGTCTGTAACTATAAGCTTGGCATCTGCAACCTCCACTTGATTTTTAATCTCAGTTTCATGTGCTGAAGGATTGGCTCCAGAAAATACACCTCCCGCTTCCATAATTCCTAGCGCCACAATTGCATACTCAGGCACATTAGGAAGAACAACCACTACCACTTGGCCTTTCCTCAACCCCACTGATTTAAGGGCCTTGGTGAACCTCTTGGTTTCTCTCAAAACATCCCCATGAGTATAACTCTTTCCATTTTCGACATCCACAAATGCGACATTGTTTGCATATAGCTCCGACCCTTGAAGAACAAATTCCGGTAAGGTGAGATCAGACACTGGTACCGTCGGATAACAACTTGTGAAAATGTATTCTTCATTCTCTTGCGCCATGTTTATCTAATATTGATTCTTATGGTATGGAAAAATGATAATTTATATAAGGGAATTGGTGAATTCAATGCCTTCATGTTTTCAGCATGAGATAAGAGAGTAATTGATTGGTGGTTTACAAACAGAGAAATAAAGGAGAGTAGGGTGATGATAGGTATGAAGAAGAAGAAGATAGAACGATTTTGTCATGGTTTGACTTATGGGTAAAAGCTTGTTGAATCATCTTTATTGTGTTTTCATAATTTAATGTTTAAATGTATTAATATCTTTATAATTAAATTTTATATAACAATTATTGTGTTTTTTATTTTATTTTTTATTTTATATATATTTCAAATCTTACATTTATTCATAAAAGAATGGTATATTAGAAAAGACTAGGAATGATAAAAGATGGAAAATATATTGAAAAAAATTGTATGAAATGACATGTCATTTTGATTGGATGAAAATCAAAGAAAAGAGAAATTTTCATATTTTTTCAATACAATTAAAGGATAATAGATTTTTTCATATACTTTGTTGTCAATATATTTATGGTGATAAGTTGAAAAAATTGTTTAGAGATAAAAACTAATAATTTAAAAAAAAAAACCAGTTTAGAAAATTTCAATTCACAAATTTATAGATATTTTTATCAAATAAATATATTATATAGAAGATAATTTATCATTAAAAATAATTAAAAAAAACATCCAATTAAATATTTTAAAGGGACATTATTTAAGCTCCTTAATAAATCATTTTTCTCTCACAATCATCAAATGTGGGAAATTTGATGAAATGACTCTCAAAAGAGGATAAATTTTAAAAATAACTTAGCCCAATATTCTTTGCAAAATAACTAATTGTTTTTAATAAATTATCTTTTTTTTTTCCATTTGTTCCCCTACCTTTCTTCCTTTCAATTTCTCTCTTTGTTAGGATCGAGATCGCCAAAGGAGATTGTGGTCTCACAAAGGTGAACGCTTACACACACACCGATTGATAATAACCCTGTTAGAGGTTAATATCGATCTCTATTCTTCGCAAGTTGTTACAAACTCTTGAACCGAGTTCAAGTGCAAAAATGTTTGTTTCAACTTGAAGTAGAAGTGTTAGGATTTGTATCTCCCAAATCCGACCTGTTTGAAAACAATCTGTAAAAACACAAGAAAGAAGAACACAAGAACACACAGATTTATAGTGGTTCACTCAAATTGAGCTACATCCACTTCAGCCACCACCAGATTTACTATGAAGAAGAAGAAGGAATACAGAGTTTTTGCCTCTCACTTTATCTCTCTCGAATTCTGTCTCACAATGTAAACCCTTAATAGTCACATATTTATAGGGTAAACATTCAGGTAATAAACCTAAATAACTTTGGTCAGGCCCAAGCCCAAAACCAAAAAAAGAAAACCCAATAAACACTAATTAACAATTTAGAATTTATTATAAGTGTAGGCTTCATAAATCAACAATCTCCCACTTGGAGACTAACTTCATCATCTCTCGATCGGTAGTGGTTTTCCATTCGGTGTCTTAACGAAGAAGACCAACTGAAGTTGCACACAACTTCAGTTTCTCATTTGTCACAGCTTTCGTCAACATATCAGTTGGATTCTCTCTCCCGGGAATCTTCTCAAGAGCTAATACTCCATCTTCTAAAGCTGACCGGATGAAATGATAACGAACCTGTATATGCTTCGTCCTGTCATGATAAACAGAATTCTTTGCCAAATGAATGGCACTCTGACTGTCGCATCGCAACACACTTCCCTCGTAGTCTTGACCCAATTCTCGCAAAAAGGGTTGTAACCACATCATCTCCTTAGCAGCTTCTGTCACAGCAACATACTCTGCTTCACAACTAGAAAGAGCAACAATCTTCTGCAATTTTGATACCCAACTGATTGCAGTACCTCCCAGAGTATAAATGTACCCTGTTGTGCTCTTCCTACTATCAACATCACCACCATTGTCAGCATCAACATATCCTTCTAAACCCATATTAGACTTTCGAAAACACAAAGCGAGACCCATACTTCCTCTTAAGTATCGTAGTATCCACTTTACTGCTTCCAATGTTGTCTACCCGGGTTGCTCATGAACCTGCTAACAACTCCCACTGCATGTGCTATGTCTAGTCTTGTGCAAACTATCGCATACATAATACAACCAATGGCAGAGACATACAGAACAGTGGCCATGTAATTTTTCTCCTCCTCTGTTGAAGGCGACTGATCTTTAGATAGTCTGAAGTGACTAGCTAAGGGGGTAGTAACTAGTTTTGCATCATACAAGTTAAACCTGCTAAGAACTTTCTTCACATATTCTTCTTGTGAAATTTTGATAACTTTTTCATCCCTGAAAATTCTCATCCCAAGGATTTGTTTAGCAGCACCTAAATCCTTCATTGCAAACTTTTCAGACAACTCTTTCTTGAGTTTGTTAATCTCATACAAGCTTGCTCCAGCAATCAACATGTCATCAACGTAGAGGAGCAGAATAATGTACGATTTATCAAATCTCTTGATATAGCAACAATGATCAGCTTCACACCTTAGAAAATTGTTACTTTTCATGAAGCTATCGAACTTCTTGTACTATTGCCTTGGAGCCTGTTTCAAACCATACAAACTCTTCTGAAGCTTACACACAAGCTCATCTTTTCCTTTGATTTCAAATCCTTCTGGTTGTCGCATATAAATCTCTTCATCTAAATCACCATGAAGAAAAGCAGTTTTGACATTCATTTGTTGAAGATGAAGATCTTCTTTCACAACCAAACTCAAAATAGTTCTGATTGTCATCAATTTAACTACTGGAGAGAAAATTTTATTGTAGTCAATACTTTCTTTCTGTTGAAATCCTTTCACAACCAACCTTGCCTTGTACCTCATGGTTTTATCATATTCTTCTTTAATCCTGAAGATCCATTTGTTGTGAAGTGCTTTTTTTCCCTTTGGTAACTCAGTGAGCTCCCAAGTCTGATTCAACATTAAAGAATTTATCTCATCTTTCATAGCTGACTCCCACTTAATCGATTCATCAGATTGTATTGCTTCCTCATAACATTCAGGTTCACCTCTATCTGTCAACAAGATATAGTTCAGAGATGGAGACCACCTCTCAACTGGTTTTCGATTCCTTGATGATCTTCTCAACTGTATAACCGGTGTTTGCTGATTTACCTCTGGGGCCACGTTCTCAACGATTTCATCTTCAACAACACATTGTTCTTCTTCGACAACCGGTATATATTCAACTGAAAATTGTCTCAAATCGACTGTACCAGTCTCTTCCAACTTGGAATCACCATCTGATGTCTTCCCAACACAATCTTTGTAGAGAACCTGTTCATTGAAGATAACATTTCTGCTATGAATGATCTTCCGATTTTGATTATCCCAAAAACGATAACCAAACTCGATATCACCATAACCAATGAAAAAACATTTATTAGACTTTGGATCAAACTTGCTCCTATCACATTCATTAATATGAACATATGATAAACAACCAAACACTTTCAAATAAGAAAGATTTACCTTTTTATTGCTCCAAGCTTCTTCAGGAATTCTGAATTCAAGAGGAACAGAGGGTCCCCTGTTTATCAAATAGGCAGCAGTATTAATAGCTTCTGCCCAGAAGGTTTTAGGCAGCCCTGCATGCAATCTCATGCTTCTAGCACGCTCGTTCAATGTTCGATTCATTCGTTCAGCTACTCCATTCTCTTGAGGCGTTCGGGGAACAGTCTTCACCATACTGATCCCATTCACAGCACAATATTCTTTGAAATCTAAATTGATATATTCACCTCCATTGTCGAATCTCAAGCACTTAACTTTCTGATTTGTTTCATTTTCAACCAAAGCCTTCCACTTCTTGAAAATAGCAAATACTTTAGACTTGTGCTTCATAAAGTAAACCCATACTTTTCTTGTTGAATCATCTATAAAAGTCACATAGTAGTATGATCCGCCAATAGAAGAAACATGTGTAGGTCCCCACACATCAGTGTGTACCAACTCTAGTCTTTCTTTCTTGAGCTCCTTCCCAATCTTTAAGAAACTCACCCGTTTCTGTTTTCCAAGAATGCAGTTTTCACATAACTGATGTTCAACAGACTTCAGTTCTGGAATCTACCCATTCTTCAAAAGAATTTTCATCCCTTTTTCGCTCATATGGCCCAACCTGCAATGCCACAGCTCACTATTCTTCGACTCATCAACTACAGCAGCAACTGATTCTCTGCAAGTTGAAGTCGTGTATAACGTTCCGGTTTTGTGATCTCGAGCAACAATTATTGCTCCTTTAGTCACCTTCCACGCACCATTTCCACAACTGAAATTGTGACCTTCTTCATCAAGTTGTGTAACAGAGATCAAATTGCGCATTAAACCCGGAATGTGTCTCACCTTATTAATCTTCCAAACAGAACCATTTGTCATCTTCAATTTGACGTCCCCCATGCCAACAATATCTAGTGGCTCACCATCTCCGAGATAAACATTCCCACAATTTCCAGCCACATAATTCTCCATTAATTCTTTGTGGGCAGTGGTGTGGAAAGACGCTCCTGAGTCCAAAACCCATGAATCTATCGGGCTATCAACAGACAGAAGTAACACATCAGTGACAGATTCTGTAACAACGTTGGCTGCATTATTTTTATTATCACCATTTTTCTTCGGTGCTTTGCAGTTCCTCTTTAAATGACCCTGTTTACCACAATTCCAGCACTCAAATGTCCTCCCAGACTTGGACTGACTCCTCCTGCTCCTTGACATAGATATTCTCTTACCTCGGTTGAAAGTTCTGTCATTACCTCTTCCCCTGTTTTCCACATTCAGAGCAGAACCTTTAAATGTTTAACCATAATTAATTTTACGAACCTCTTCAGCAAGAATACGATCTCTAACTTCAACAAATTTTAGTTTAGCATTTCCAACTGAATTACTAATTGCTGCCCTCATAGGTTCCCAACTATTTGGTAGAGATGCTAACAAAATCAGGGCACTAACTTCATCCCCAAAATCAATCTCAACAGATAGCAATTGATTCACAATTGCATTGAATTCATTCAAATGAGTAGTGACAGAAGTACCATCAACCATTCTTAAGTAAAATAGTCTTTTCATTAAGTGTACCTTATTGTTAGTAGATGGTTTCTCATACATATCAGAAAGAGCTTTCATCAGACCCATGGTGGTTTTCTCCTTTGCTACATTGTGAGCAACTGTCTTGGCTAGCGTCAATCGGATAACTCCCAAAACCTGTCTATCAAGGAGTTTCCATTCAGCTTCATCCATCTTCTCTGGTTTCTCACTCAAAGGAACATGAAGCTTCTTTCCATAGAGATAATCTTCAATCTGCATTCTCCAGAAGACATAATCTGTCCCATCAAATCTTCCAATCCCATGTCCTATACCGTTCTCATTTGCCATTGTTTCAAATACTCAGATCTAGCCTAGCTGCTCTGATACCAGTTGTTAGGATTTGTATCTCCCAAATCCGACCTGCTTGAAAACAATCTGTAAAAACACAAGAAAGAAGAACACAAGAACACACAAATTTATAGTGGTTCACTCAAATTGAGCTACATCCACTTCAGCCACCACCAGATTTACTATGAAGAAGAAGAAGGAATACAGAGTTTTTGCCTCACACTTTATCTCTCTCGAATTCTGTCTCACAATGTAAACCCTTAATAATCACATATTTTTAGGGTAAACATTCAGGTAATAAACCTAAATAACTTTGGTCAGGCCCAAACCCAAAACCAAAAAAAGAAAACCCAATAAACTCTAATTAACAATGTAGAATTTATTACAAGTGTAGGCTCCATAACTCAACAAGAAGATGGTCGGTTTAGAAGATATTAAAGGAAAGAAAACACAACACAATATTTATGGATGTTCGGAGATAAACTCCTACGTCACCCCTTTTTCTCAAACCTTTGAGAAGAATATATATATTCACTAGAATATTTGATCTGTTTACAACACGTACACAGACTTAGTCAAACAACTAAGGCTTAATTACCACTTGTTTTCGACCTTTTAATAAACTCACTCTGTTGAACAGAAACAAATTCTGTCAACTTACAATGCTCACCACTCACACATAATAGGCAATATTGTGATACACTTGAGTTTCTAAAACACTCTTTGAGAACTTGTATGTTTCGAAAGCTTGAGCGATTTGATAGTAAAGATTCAAGATGTCGGAAAAAGCTTGTTGAAAGGCTTGGTCAAAGGTAAGGTACATAAGCAGATGACTTCTGTCTTCTTAAGTAAGCAAATATATCAACAAATATATTTTTGACTTTAATGGCTATGTCTGTTTCAAGAAACCACTGTTCTTCTCTTTGATTGGTTGAAGTCTAGAATAGTACAACATAGAAGACATTCTTTGATCTTGCCTGTACTTTGATTATAATAAGTTAAGATGACATTAATTGGATTATCATTTCCTAGGAGCATAAATCAAGGATAATTTGTCTTCTAATATTCTTGACAGTCTGAACTTTGTTGGCAGACACTACTATCAAAAGGTCTTCCTCAGACTTGCACCAAAATGGAAATAAAAAGGCTGAGGTAGTATAAAGCTGATTTCTGCAATTACCGAATATGTTTATAATAATGTTGAGATACATACTACCGGCTCCTCTTTAGAGAACTGATTAGGATACTACCGGGTGCACTTTGGAAAGAACCGATTGAGATATTACCGGTTATGCCTCTTTATAATGCCGATCTTGAGATACTACCGATTTCGAGATATTACTGGTTTTGAGATACTACTGGCTATACATAGACAAAAATGATATATAGATACTACCGGCTACGCTTAGATAAAGTCGATATAGAGATACTACCGGCTATGCATAGACAAAACCGATATGGAGATACTTCCAACTACACTTAGATAAAACTGATATGGAGATACTACCGACTAAGCTTAGATAAAACCGATACGGAGATACTACCGGCTACGCTTTAGATAATACCAAACATACTATCGGTTACGTCTTGACATAATATCAAACATACTACCAGTTACGCCTAGACATAATACTGGACATACTACCGGTTTTGATATATTACTGATTTTATATTGAGCCGATTATATGTCTGTATAATACCGATTCTGCAGCTGACCTAAAAGAAACCCGATCAACTTTACTTCTGATTTTCTGTAACCTGCATGAGATTTAACTTGATTAAGTTTTTTATTAATAGTTAAAACTAATAATTAATTACCTATTTTATCTAACAATTTCTCCCTTTTTGATTATTTAATTTAAATATTCAAAACCTTGTAATTTTGTAATCGTTGGATGCTTATGCTAGATTAATGTTTTATTTTTAATTTAACAATTTCTCCCTCTTTGATTGTTTAGAATAAATTATCAAAGCCAGTTAGATTTATCGAAAATAGTGATTTAGTTCCTTGCAATTTCTCCCTTTTTGATTGGTTTAACCTAAAACTATCAAAACTAACCATAAATAGCAGAATAATTATGTTAGGATCGGGATCGCCGATAGGGGACCGGGGTCCGGCTAAAGGTAGATTGCTTACACAACAACACACAACAACACACTGGTACTAATCTAGTTAAAGATTAGAACCGCTCTTAACACTACACAGATTGTCACAGACTCTTGAACCGAGTTCAAGGGAGGAAATGTCTGTTTCAATCTGAAGCAACTCACACAATTTAGTTTGGAAAGTATTAGGAGAAGTCGGTTAAGGTGGAGAGAAAGCCTGTTCGTTTGGATGAATAGTGTTTCGGTTCGGTTAGAGTAAGTAAGCCGAAAAATAAAATGAAGAATACAAGACAAATTTTTATGGATGTTCGGAGTTGAATCTCCTACGTCACCCCTTCTTCTCAAACAGTGAGAAGAATATTCACTAACTGGAATATTCAACAGACACACTCCGATCGAGTCTTATTTACTGCTCGTTGGTTACACCACTCACACAATGATGTAATACTTTTACACAAGGTAAATATACAAAGTTTCTCAAAGTTAGATTTCAAATCATTTCAAGGATTTCAATCAATATTCAGAGTCGCGTGTAAAATTCGTCTGGTTGTGAATCTATAGAAATCTTTGTGTTCTTCGTTGCCTTGGGCTTCTATTTATATGAGAAATATGACAACGGTCATATTTTTCTCTCTCCAGGGGATTGGTCATCTGAAGCCGTGCCGGTTCAGATAAGGTGGCGTGCAGGCCTTACCATTTTAGACACAAGGCAGACATGCACTAGGCAACTGCCTGTTTCAGGAGATTTATTGTGATCTTGGGTAAGGTCAGGTAATCATTATCCTGCCCCATGCATGGTTTCTTCTTTTACATATTCCAAAGGAATATTTTGTTTGTCTTAGCACGTTATCTTCAATATATTCATATCTTTTGAATAATCTGCCCGTTGAAGATGTACGTTCGCTCTTAGGATTTTCGATGGGTTGAATTAGCCGGACACTTTCGGTTTGTAACTCAATCGGTCCTGAACTTGAACCGTTCCAGATTTCTACACAAAGGTTGAACCTGTCCGGATTTCATCTCAAACCTGAGAATACTGAAGGTATTTATTAGCCGGAAATGAGGGCAATTAAATGAACGGAGCTTATTTAATCAACCAGACTCATTCATGACCGGAGCAGTTCATTTAATAATCGAAGCTTGACATCATTTAATCAACCGGAGCTCATTTATGAACCGAAGCTCATTTATGACCGAAACTCATTTATGACCTGCCATGCTTCATTAAGTGCTTGACCAAGCTGGTTTGACCGATCTCCATTTCTGAACCGAAGTCGGACTACTAGTCAATCTACCGATCCGATATCATCTGCCGAGCCGATCTCGCCTATAGGTAAATTTCGGATTTTGCTCAGCTTCCCTGAAATAGAAAAACTTTAAATATTATTTGCAGTCGGTGAGATTTTATCACTAGTCACCTGTGTGACAAGCAATAGTGTTTACCACTACACTACATCATATTTTTATTATATTTAAACCAATTAATATACTTGATACGACTTAGCGGTTTAACATATTTATTTGAACTTAATTTATCGATTCATTAAACTTTTCATAAGTTCTAACAATTATTTTCTAACAATTTCTCTCTTTTTGATTATTTAGAATAAATATTCAAAACTTGTAATCGTTGGGCGGTTTAAAATTAACTTACTTAATTTTTCTAACAATTTCTCCCTTCTTGATTATTTAGAATAAATATTCAAAATTTGTAATCGTTGGCCGGTTTAAAATTAACTTACTTAATTTTTCTAACAATTTCTCCCTTTTTGATTATTTAGAATAAATATTCAAAACTTGTAATCGTTGGCCGGTTTTAAAATTTAAATCAGTTTAGAAATTATTGTAATCTAACAATCCTAAAATATTTCTTAGAGAAGAAAACTTAGACTCGAGAAGTGGCTTTGTGAGGATGTTAGCCACTTCATGTTTGTTCCCTTCATGTGATGTGTCCGTCATCAGTCGGCTGTCTGGATGCAATGTTGTCTCTTCCAAGCTTTTGTCTTGATTTACCTCAATCCAGATCTTCTGCTACCGATTGCCGTGTTCCCCTGTTGCGGACCAATCAGATTGCAGCATTATTATTTTATTAATAAATCAATCTGGGTAGGAGACGGAGGGAGGGAGATCCGGAATCCGGGTTTCATTACGGGTTCACACCAGACGCCGTTAACGGCAGCGCCGGTTAACGGCAGCAATTAATATAATAATCATATGATACCCAGATAAGATATCTTCGCTCAGGGCACCGTGTCAGAGGGAAGGGTGAGATGCGATTGGAGCGAAGATTTCCACGCCCGTTGCCCTGTCCCTCATGTAAACCCCCCATACCCAGCCATGAGAAGACCATTTGATTTTCATGAAAATACACTTACACGTCTATGTAAAGACCAAAATGACCGGGATTTTATATTTCCGTTTATTAAATATTAATTTAATGTATTAAAAATCACATGCAGCGATCTAATATTCGCTTCAATTAATTCATTCTTATTATTTTTTTTATTAATTTTACATTTCCTTTTATTAAATATTAATTCAATTAATTAAAAATGACATGCAGGAGACGAACAAATATTCGCTTTAATTACTTCACTCTTATTTTTTTTTCGAGGAGACGATTGAAAGCGAAGATTTCTTCGTTTCAATTATTTTTAGCCTGACGTTAATGTAAACCCCCCAACCCACCCATGAAAAGACCGCTTGCCTGTCATGGAAATTCACATACCCTCATATGTAAAGACCAAAATTAACATTATTTTTCTATTTTCATTCTTTAAATATTAATTCAATTTATTAAAAATAACATGCAGCAACCGAACAAATCTTCGCTTCAATTACTTCACTATTTTTTTTTTATATTTATTTAATTTTTTTTTGCGGGGAGAGGCTCAGTAGCGAAGACTTATTCGCTTCAATTAATTGATTTTCATATAGAATACCCCTTCGCCCAGATTCAATTGAATGAATAGACGCCTTGTGAGAGAGAGAATATTTGTTCGCCAAGACCATGTTTCATGTAAAACGGATTGAACAGTCGTTTTTTCGAGAGAAGAATTATTTGCCCCTGTTCCAGGTGTCTTGTGAAATGGAATGAATAGTCGCTTTTCGAAAGAAGACATGTTCGCCCTGGTTCCATGAATATATACACCCTAATATGATTATTTTATAATCATTTCCGCCCGATTCATCTCTCTCTTCCTGCCTCCTTTCACGGCGATTCGCAACCGGCTCCCCGTCGACCAAACCAGAAGCAACATCTTCACGTCTCCACAATGGTACGTACTCCTGAATAGTAACTTTTCATATTTAGGATTATGAAACCACTAAACTAGATTATGTTATGTGATGTCGTTGTGTAGTTAATCTTTATGAAACCCTACTCTCAAAATGTCACGTTCAATGAAAATCCATCGTATTTAGGAAAACTTACCTAGTGCCAGGGTTTAGGATATTATTTCCATGAAACCCTAGTAAAAACTAACAAAGACCGTTTTTTTCATGCATGTGCAGGCAACCGCCACAGCATCCATTCCAAACTTTGGCAAAGACTGGATTTTATGCCCAAATCAATTAACAAGTGAAGAGATAGTACTATTCTTGACATATCTCCCTTTTTTTCCATATTGTTTAAGTTTTCATCCTGTTTATCTGAAATATTTATGATTGTTCTTAAACAGCACCTGATGCAACAATATGCTAACACATGTGGTGCCACAGTGACAATGAGGTGGAGAGACGATGTGACCCACGTCATAGCATCCACCGATTCTAATGGTGGATGCGGTCGCACTATCAAAGTATTGAAGGCAATATTGAACGGGAGTTGGGTCCTTACCATTGATTGTGAGACTCTGTTATTCTTAACACTTTACTCTTAACTCAATATTCATTTTCACATATATGAAACTAAAAACACCTATTGCTTTTGTACAGGGATAAAATCATCAATCAGATTTAACTGTTACGTGGACGAGGAACCGTACGAGGTGAATCGAGATAATCATGGGACTGTGGGCGGTCCAAGAGCTGGCAGAATGCGGTATTTGAACAATGTAAGTTTTGTCTTATTCCTACTCCTCCTCCATATGATAATCAATTCTCCATGATTACTAAAAATGTTTTGTATTTTCTTACAGCTGCCGAAACTGTTCGACAGTTACACCTTTATATTTGCAGGGAAATTCATCCCGACTTACAAACTGGATCTTATGGGGTTTGTAATTGCTGGAGGAGGTACGACTAAAGAAATGGAGAATCCATTTGTCGAGCCCGAGGACGACAAAACTATAGTTGTATACGACAAGTCTCGGCACGATGTTAATGAACTTGTTTGGGTATTTGAGGCAGAGAATCGTTTGACGACATATTTGGATGTATTTGGTGTTCCTCACACAAGCTTGCTTGAATCCATTGCTGCTTGTTATTTGCAGCCTTTGTTGTTGTAATAGACATGTGTTGGTTTGTTACTGAATATTTGAACATTTGGCATTCTTGCATTTGTTAATGTTATTTTTCATTTCAGATTTCTCTTTTTGTTCTTAGAATTGTATTTTTTTAAACAACATCATTATATTAAACGAAATCTTGAAACATGAAATAATGTATAACTTAAATTTTTATTCATTTATTAATACATAGCAATCTATGTCACTTAAGCGCCCGTAATGTGATAAATATAATTATATATGTTTTATAACAATTGTCAAAATAAAAATTTTAAAACAATTGTCAAAATAAGATTTTAAAGCAATCTTCGCTTTCTGATTGATTGATTTATTAATATTAATTCATAATAATTTTAGTCATTTAATTATTAAACTGAAATATTTTCTTTATCAAGTCACCTCACCGCCACCTAACACCTGCCACCTTTTCATTAAATGCTGCATGGAAGCAAGCCATGCTGCTGCTAATCTAGACAAAGTTTGTACTGTTTTCTCTCTCACCTGTACGACCATTTCTTCGCCGGAGTGATACTCCATTGTCTACTATCGACCTCTCCTTCGCCGGAGAGTTCATTATAATATCAATCCATCTTCCTAAAGTAAAATGGTATGTTTTTGAATGTCATCTACCTTCCTTACTTTTCGTCCCAGCCTTTTTTATGTTTTTTGAATACTCGACATGAAATGTTCTGTTCTTGTTGATTATCAGGAAGGAACACATATGAGCGAGAATGATATGAACGGGAATGATATTAATGATTTAAGGTATATTGTTTGACTTCCCTAATTTTTTCCGTTCATATGTAAGCGAAGATCTCTTCACTAAGAACATTTTTGATAATAGCTTATAAAGCGAAACTCTCTTCGCCTAATATTGCAATGTGATTAATGTTGAAGTGAAGCGCTCTTCGCTTATATTGCCTTCATTTTACAATCATCTACAAGTTTTGGTTAGCTGAAGCTTTATTTTCCACGTGTTCTCAAATTGTACAGCGAATCTGCTAGTTGTCGTCGTCAATTGAATTTCGATGGAAACGGCCAACCTTTGGAGGACATCGAAGCCAACTTAATTCCACATTTAGGTTGGGAATTTGAGAGTGAAGAAGAAAGCTACGTATTCTACTTAGCGTACGCTAAACTAATAGGATTTTGTATAAGGCGCAGTTCAAAACATGTTGACAACGATGGTAAAATACTGGATAGAGTTTTTTGTTGTAGTGCACAGGGTGAACGGGTAAAAGACAAACGTGATATCTATGTGAGACGTAGCCGTTCTTTGACGAGGTTCGGTTGTGAAGCTAAATTGAGGATAAAGAGGTCAGACAATGGAAAGATACAAGTGGTAAATTTTATTAGTGAGCATAGTCATCCTCTTGCAAGTCCAAAGAAAACTCACCTGTATAGATGCCATAGGAATATTTCGGCAGTTGCAGGCTTACATATCGAGATGGCCACTAACGTGGGAATTCCTCCTAAGTTATCACATGCTCTAATGTCTAAACAAATCGGTGGAAGGGAGAATCTAGGTTTTCTTCCTGAGGATTACAAAAATTACCTGCGAACGAAAAGAACCAGAGAGTGTAATTTTGGGGAAACAGGGGGTGTATTAGAGTATTTGCAGAAAAAACAATCAAATGATCCTGGTTTTTATAATGCTTTTCAACTTGATTCGGACGATTTGATAACGAATATTTTTTGGTGTTATTCCAACATGCGGTCCGATTATTCATACTTCGGAGACGTTGTCAGTTTTGACACCACCTACAAGAAGAATAAGGAAGGTCGTCCAGTTGCGCTTTTTGTAGGTGTGAATCATCACAAACAATCAATTATTTTTGGTGCAGCTCTATTATACGATGAAACGACGATGACTTTTGAATGGTTGTTTGAGACTTTCACCAAAGCTATGCGTGGTAAAAAACCAAAAACAATTCTTACAGATCAACACGCAGCCATGGCTAAGGCCTTGTCGTCTACATGGCCCGAAACAAATTATCGTCTATGTATTTGACACATATTTCAAAATGCAGCCATAAATCTTAGCTCCGTGTTCCATAATTTCAGAGAATTTTCGAAGGATTTTTCTTCGTGTATATATGATTTTGAAGAAGAGATAGAGTTTGTTGAAGCTTGGAATCAAATGTTGACAAACTACGGGCTTGAAAACAACGACTGGTTGAAACGCATGTTTAGCATTAGGCGAAAGTGGGCATTAGTCTATGAACGACAAATGTTTTGTGCTGATATGACGACAACACAGAGAAGTGAGAGTATGAACAGTTTGTTGAAAAGGTACTGCTCCTACAAACACAAGTTTTTAGAATTTTTCAAACACTTTGAAAGACTAATCAATGAAAGAAGATATGATGTGTTGAAGGCTGATTTCAAATCAATTACCAGCCAACCAAGTCTTAACTATCCAGTTTTGATCTTAAAGGATGCCTACAAAGTTTACACCCCAGAGGTATTTAAGTGCTTTGAACAACAATGGTTTATGTCGCATGATTGTGGTGTAGAAATGTTAGAGGATGTCGACACACACAGAAAATATAAGGTAACATCCCACACTAGGAGATGCTCTCATACAGTTACAGTTCATAAGAATGATGATAAGAATATCGAGTGTAGCTGCTGTAAATTTGAATTTGGAGGGATTTTGTGTGCTCACATCCTAAAGATTTTCACTACGATTGACGTGTTGAAGATTCCTCCTGCGTTGATATTGAAGAGGTAGACAAGAACAGCCAAAGATGGAATATTTGGAACTGATCCAATCGTGGACAGTAGTAATGTTGATCTGAGTGAGCTTCATAACATAAGATACAGAGATTTGTGTGGCTTGTCCATGCATTTATTTACCCAGGCAGCCGAAAGAGATGACACATATTAGCATGTCAAAGAAATTATGCTTAGCCAGTGTACGTTTGTGGATAAAAAATTACAAGAGAGTATAAATATGCAAACTCCACCAACCGGTGTATCATGTTCTGCCGAGGGTGCCCATGTTCAAGCGAAAGGAATCAAAACTAAGAAGCCAACAAAGTCTGGTAAGAGAAGGAAAGGTGGACTAGAGAAGAACTCAAGAAAAAGAAAATCAACAAGAATAACTAGCGAATCACAGATTCCGGTATGAATTTGCTGACTTAACTTCTTTACTAATAATTGGGTTATTATTATTAATTTATTAACATACTTTTAAATAAATTGATATACCTTTCCAGCCATCAAATGCAATGCCAACGACCACTCCCCAGTTCTCAACTCCTCAACAATGGGACGAAAGTTTCAGCATGGACGCCAATACTCCGTTCACTGTTCTTTTGTCATCTCAACTATCGAATTCCAGTTTCATGTGAAATCTGATATGTATTGTATGTATATTGGATTTGAAACCAAGAAGAAGGTAATGCATGCGATGTTTTATGTAATACCAAATGAATGACAACAATAATTAATACCTAAAAATAAAACACCTAAATCAATCGAATATTTATTCGCCCCCAGTCGACTCCTATTAAGTATATCTTTTAATTAGAAAATTGAGAATTTAGAACCTATAACTGAAGCGAATATTTATTCGCTTCAATGAAAACAAGTATTTGAGGCGAATATTTATTCTCTTCACATTTCTTTCATGAAATTGATATTTTTGTAGAATTTGGTATTCACATGTTAGGGTAAGTGTAATGACATGACAAGTAATCCGGCTTCTCATGGGAGGGGTGGGGGTTTTACAAGAACATTTATTTGAGGCGAATATTTATTCGCTACAAGAAAAAGTAGTATTTGAGGCGAATACTTATGCGCCTCATATTTCAACATGAAATTGCTGTTTTTGTGGAATTTGGTATTCACATGTTAGGGTAAGTGTAATCCGGCTTCTCATGGTTGGCGTGGGGGTTTTACATCAAAGTCAGATTGAAAATAACTTGAAGCTAATAATTCTTCGCTCGAATTAGATTACTTTAAATTAAAAGTTTCACATAATAATTATTCGCTACTACTCGACTCCTCACATATAAATTTCGATCATAATTTATGAAATAAACAAAAATTGTTTGAAGCGAATATTTGTGCGCTTCATGCTTCTTTCAATTATTTTATTCACTTAATACATAAATGAACAAGTATGCTGGTAAATAAATTTTCATTAAAAACAATCTGTATATATACATCTTCATTATTGTCAAAATGTGAATTGTAATGTTTTGAAAATTTAAATTACACAACATATTCATTATTGTACAAATGTATACATTTCCAAATTTATTGGCTAATCCATTTACTGCAGGAATTGTAGACCTTGCTCCTGGATTTGTTGAGCTCCGAGCCAATGACACTCCAACAATATTCCATCCTCAAGGTCTTTATTTGGTCCCTTACATTTTTATAACGCCGAAGCCACTTTTCCAACCCTTCACCTGACCTTCATACGTCTCCATGTGTCTCATACAAAAAATGCCGCAGTTCATGTAATTCCGGGAATCCTGCCATGACAATTTTAAACATGTCTTTTCCAAACTGCGATATTTTTCAGCAAGAACGGGGTCTACGGCGTTCATATATTGTTGCATGTAGTC
The DNA here is from genome assembly GCF_907164915.1 of Impatiens glandulifera. NCBI lineage: Eukaryota > Viridiplantae > Streptophyta > Magnoliopsida > Ericales > Balsaminaceae > Impatiens > Impatiens glandulifera. The sequence continues at coordinate 157,193 of NW_025919008.1, forward strand.
ATCCTGATACATCATTACAAACAACATGATGTAATGTAATTTAGTGCTACTAGAATTCAATCATTGAACATGTTGAAAATCATATTGTAGTGTCATACCAAGATTTGTGCATTCTTATATCTTCTTTCGAAGGGCGCCTGCATGGGTGACTCTCTGTTGTCAATAACTTGAAATTGCCTTTGTATGAAGTTATAGCAAACCAAGTAGAAATGTCTTTCATCAATGATTGGGAAAAACATCTGTGGTTAGAATTAAAACAAATTAGATTTCAACTGAGTTGTACATGCTATTATAAGATATCATAGCGAGAGATGTACTTACGAGGTTCACATCCAAGAGGTCCCTTTTCGAAATGTTGAAAGCCCGACCTTCACGACAGAACCTTTCATTGAATTGGTCTAGGTTAGTTATCCCACCTTAAGGAAAATATGTTTACAGCATAGTCTTTAATCTCACACGAATAACATAATTGATAAACAACAGTGCTAGTACAACTTACGGTGATCGCGGTTGTGAAAAAAATCTTATTGTAACGACGTTTTACATTTCTCCTACAAAGGTCGTTCAACATGTACGACCAAATGTCAATAATCATACTGTCTACCCAGGTTTTATCTGCCATTGTAAGCATGTCCCCGCGCGTCACGTGCAGACTTAGTTTATCCCCAAAAAATAACATTTCACTGCATAAAACAATGAAAACATGTTTTAGAATGGGCTACGAATTATATTTTTAATGGATAAGTAAGTATGTCCAGGAAACATTACCTTGGATCAAGTCCCGTAGCAAATATGAAACCCACAAAAATCTTCTGAATGTTTGTAATTTGTTTGACATCCTTAAACATTTTATTGAAATATGGGGTTTTCAAAACTGGAGGCAATTCCACTGCTTTAAGCCATTCATTCAATTGCATTTGTGGACGAGAAGAGGCAGTCTGAAGTGGCGGTGGTAGACTAGAGATGCATTCTTCCTGTTCAATTTTTACTATCGCCAAAGAAGGGGAGTTGTTGTTGGTTTCGGTGTTGATGACATCGGTTAACCAATCCGTTTTCAAATTTCGGGGGACTTTACTTCTAACATTTAATGCCTTTGATGGTCCAACTTCTTCTGTTTTTTGTATAATTTGGGTAGGAGGCAAGGCTGGGGTTGTTGGAGTGCTGGTGTTTGTGTTGGTTTCTGTTTTGTGAGGAATGGGGTGGGCTATGGGTTTGGCAGTTGGAGTGCTGGTGTTTGTGTGGGTTTCAGTTTTGGGAGGAATGGGGTGGGCTATGGCTTGGTCGGTTGGATTGGTTGTTGCTTTGGTGTTGGTTTCTGTTTTTGGAGGAATGGTGTTGGCTTTGGCTTGTGCCATTGGAGGGGTTGGGGTTGTGTTTAGAGGAATATGGTGGGCTTTGGCTTGTGCCATTGGAGGGGTTGGGGTTGTGTTTAAAGGAATATGGTGGGCTTTGGCTTGTGCCATTGGAGGGGTTTGGGTTTTGTTTAGAGGAATAGGGTTGGCTTTGGCTTATGCCATTTGAGGGGTTGGGGTTTTGTTTACAGGAATGGGGTGGGCTTTGGCTTGTGCCATTAGAGGGGTTGGTGTTGTGGTTAGAGGAATGGGGTTGGCTTTGGCTTGTGCCATTGGAGGGGTTGGGGTTGTGGTTTTGGTTTCTGTTTTGAGTGGAATGGGGTTCTTGTGGGATTGGTCCGTTGTAGTGAGGGTGGTCTGTGTGTTGTCTTGGGTGTTTAGAGGAAGGGTGTTGGCTTTTGCTTGGTGGTTGGCTTTGGTGTTTTTTTCGTTGTTGGGAGAAAGGGTGCTCTTGTTCGCCTGGGCTGTTGGAGTGGTGTTGGCTTTGGTGTTGGTTTCGTTGTTGGGAGGAAGGGTGCTCTTTTTGGGTTGGGCTGTTGGAGTGGTGTTGGCTTTGGTGTTGGCATGGGTGTTGGGAGGAAGGGTGCTCTTGTTGGCTGGGGCTGTTGGAGTGGTGTTGGGAGTAAGGGTGCTCTTGTTGGCGGGGGCTGTTGGAGTGGTGTTGGCTTTGGTGTTGGCATGGATGTTGGGAGGAAGGATGTCGACTTTCGCTTGGGTGGTGGTTTCTGTGTTGGGGTTAATGCCACTTCCTCTTGGCTGCTGATGTTTTGTTTTGTCCAAGCTCCGTTGTAACCCTTCCCTCAGGATTGAATGAGAGTTTAGTACAGTGGCCAATGGCTCAAATGCAGACTGTACAAGTTCCATGGCGTTTATCTGGTGGATCTCATTCAGATATTTAGCCCCTTGTGCCAATTCGTCTGCAGCGGCCGCAACCTTCCTCAAACATGATGCCAGGTTTTGTGGAATTGGAGCAGTAAGATTGTCATCCCCAGATTGTGGTGGTGTTGGCTCCACATTTTGTTGAATCGGTGGTTGCTCATTCGGAATGGCTATGCGAGCAACTACCCTATCATGTCCAAACCCCCCCTGTGCAGCCTCATACTCAACCCTTTCGTACATCTTCTTCTCGTCCCAGCATCCCAAGATAGGAAAATTCCTTGAGATCTGACTGTTTACCTTGAACTCAACCACACGGTCCAAGTAGCACAACTGATACATTAGCATAAACAAATATATGTTACGTTCAAATTCATGAAAAATTATGAAGGTTCAACCGACAGCAAATAGATTTCTACACTCACCAAAAGAAAAGTTAATGGTCCATGGAAATAGGATGTCTTTTTTTCTTTCCACTTATAAACACTGTCGACTAGTCCGTCTAACATGAACTTGTACCAGTTGTAGTCTTTGATTTTAGATACATCCTGGAGGGATTTCAGTACTTTGAATCTGTACATAAAAAAGGAGTGACTCAAACCAGTTAAAATAACATTGAAGTTCTAAATGAAATTACAGAATTAATGCTAGGTTATTTGGGTATACCTGCACTGTCCACAAAAAACTGGATACAACAAACACCACAAAGTCCATCTTGAAGTTACTGTCTCCTACTGTGTTCTGTAGAATTTTGTCAGGCATTTGGTAGGTTGAAGGAGCTCCACTGTTCTCGAATCCCCATCTCCTTCTCCACGCCGTGAGATGGTCCTTGTACACCTTGTCGTCCGTGTGATTTCCTAAACACTCTGCCACTTCTAATTCCCCTCTGGGTATGTTCAATACACATTGAACATCCTCTTCATCAATCTGCATCTCCTCTCCACTGTGTAGGACGATGCTCCTCCTTCTGGGATTGAATAGACTCACAATGCACTGTGAGAATTGAAGTGGGCATTTTGATATGCCAAGTGAAAGAAGGGAACCAAATCCTATCTCCCTCACAACCTGCTTCTGTTCTTCGGATAACCTGTTAATCAGGTTATGAAGGCCCGATGGAGAGGTTCTGCTCTTGAAATCAACATCAGGGTCACGAGTCCTTCTTCTTTTCTTCTTAACCTGGTTCTCAGTAAGTGCTTCATTAGCCGCGTCGGCCAGAATATCCAGTGGTGTCGTGGGCGTGCCTGATGCCTCGAGTTTTCTTTTCCTTTTTTGAACACTACATTAACATTAGCAAATTCGATGACATCCATAATCCCAAAATAGGCAAATTTGTACATTTTCTAACATTAGCGTAATTACCTTAGTGTGTTAACTTCCGTCGTGGATTCAGTATATGGAACTATTTGCATATCGGAATCCTGATTCTGAGATGATAGAGTTACATTTAGATTCAAACGAACTCAAATAAGAAAACGAAAAAGACCCACGCATGCAACCGTAAACACTTCTTACTATTTTTGCAGCAGCAGAAGATACTAACCGGAAGAGAAATGGATTCGTAGTCGAAAGGCCAGAGACAACAGCGCTAGGTCAATTAGTAGAATAACCTTGGTGTATGACGGCCGGAGTCGGGCTTGAGATATTTTAGTTTCTAAAGTGCTCTATTAGTGTGAATGTATTTTCATGAGGCCGTATCGGTTTTTACAAACATGAATAAGGAGTTTTTCATGAACTTCATATGAGTCGAACCGATATTCGCTCATGGAATGTGACATGTAATTCTGCATTATGAAAAGAAAACATACTAGAATAGGCGAGTATGTATTCGTGTCGAATGCCGGATTGTACGAATATATCTTCTCTTAGGACATGTATTACAAGATTCAACATTATTGAAAAAAATAAATTCCAAAAGGTGAGGAACTATTCGCTTTTACATGCGGAAGAAGCGAAGAAATCTTCGATCAGCAAATCTAACAAATCGTATACAATCTAAAGGATTGACATTTAATATAGAAACTTTCAAGCGAATGATTCTTCGTTTTCAAATTCATTAGAGTATTACATAAAAGTGGCACAAATACAATATTATGTAACTTAAAAGAGAAGGCGACTTCATCTTCGTTTTCAATCACATGGTTAAAAGTAATACACTAACAAACAAACGAAGAAATGTCCGTTCGATTTACTGATTAGATACTGTGTTATGAAGCGAACAACCAATCGATGGATCAATGTAAGGGGTTTACATGAACACATCAGTTGTTTTACATTATACGTTGAATTGATAATGACATCGAACTTGCAATCAAACAATCAAACATAACGACAATGATTCGATTTATGTAACTCCAGAATACACAAACTACATCATGTAAAATGTAACTTCAGAATATAATCAAACATAACTTCAGAATATAATTAATACACAAAAACAATTCATAATCCGTTTACATAAGTACTGCAAAGATTAACCAACAAAATAGCGGTTCAAAAATACAAATGAAGCTTAGTCTGATTCATCAGAGGATGACTCGTCAATCGGTCCTGTCATCGACACGATCTCATGTTCGATGACGGGTGGAATGTACAGCTGAATGGCTTCGTTCACAGCAGTGATCCATCGATTGGGGAGTGAAACCGTAAAAGAATTTTCTATTATTGATGCGTACTCTAGGTAAAGATGGTGAGGAGTAAGCATCAAGTCCTCCGGAGGATTGAGTCCATTCGAAGGGAGGGGATTCCGTAGGCCAAACTGTCTGTTTATGACAGTTGTGCAGTAGGAGGTAGTTCCCTCAAGGCCCAACACAATGATGAATGGAGAACCCCTCATCTCGTACATCATTACAGTAAAGAGATACCACAGAACAATGAACCTAATTGGGTGAATATCCGAAATAGAATTCGGAGGCACGATTCCATTGACCCTTTGCACTTGCAGATTGGCAAAGGAAGGGTAGGGAATTGAAGGACGGGGCAACCAATGCAACTTGTCTAACAACCAGAGGTAGAGAACCAAAGGTGATCCACGCCGGGAATAGTTATTTTCCTTTGGAACAAATTCGTTAAGACCAAGTAACGTCTCAGCAAGTACAAGGCTAGCCAGGTTTGGGTCGTTTCCCATCAGTGCAGGAACTACCTCCAGGATCCTATCCGAAGGCCGTCGTCCTGCAGCCGGACATAAAAAAAATGAGCCAGAACCACAAACATGATCAGTTTGCTTTGTGTGTGGTTGATGGTCCTCTCAGCTCCCTGGACACGCCAAATGTACCCGTCTATGTTTGTCATATTGAGAAATCCATCTTGGAGGGTAAACAAAAGAGCATCAAATATTGTACATCCATAGTAGCTGTGGCAAATTTCGAAGGCTCTATGAGGATCTTGATTGACAGGCAAAATCAAGAGTGCAAGACTACCACACCTAAGGATTGAAGCAAAGTCCTCTATCGTCGGGCATATGCGCATTTCCCCAATAACAAAAGAACGAGAGTCCGTATTCCATCTTCTTTGCATGCGGGCCATCAGTCCGTCGTGAACGTTTATTCGTAAAAGAGGTAGAATCTCATTTACATTATAGACACTAAAAGGGATAGGGTCATCGTTGATCAGACTTAAGTATCGCTCCAGCTGTTGATGCGATAAAACCAGCATGTCTTGGTCCATCTCTACACATCTATCTTATGAGTTTTACACTAAATGAAAGAAGGAAAGACACCGGTAGATAGAGATTTGGGAAGGAAAGAGTCAAAACAGAGAGAGAGGTGAGAGTGAGAGTGGAGTGTGAGAGTGAGAGTGAGGGTGTGAGAGTGATGATGTTTATCAGCAGTAGTTGAAGTAATAAATGATTTTTCATTCTTGAATTCACATCAATACATAAGTCCGGTAGGGGCATTACATGTTGTGAAGATATCTTCGTATTATAATTTTGAGTTCATGTAGTTACGAATATATCTTCGTCTAGGAATTTAAAAACATATATTGAAGAAGATATCTTCGTCTCTGATTTTCAAAATATGGATTGCACCAAAAAAAAAAGAAGATATCTTCGTTTAGGAATTTGAAAATTTATAGTTAAGAGGATATCTTCGTTTAGGAATTTGCAAACATATAGTGAAGAAGATATATTCGTCTCTGATTTTCAAAATATGGGTACAAGAAGACATAAGAATATATCTTCGTTTATAAACTTGAAAACATGTAGTTAAGAATATATCTTCGTTTAAGAATTTTAAAACATACAATTACGAAAATAACCTCGTTTATGATTTTAAAAATATGGGTACAAGAAGACATATCAAACATCAATACATTATAAGTTATAATTCCATATCAAACATCCATACATTAAAAATATGTCAATTGACCCGTGTAAACATAAGAATTACTGTACAAGTATAATTCCGTATAACACATACAAATCTCTAATATCTTGATCTAATTGCAGTCTTTAACTTAAACCTATTGACATTGTGCTCAGACATAAGAATTCTGTATAAATATTTTATCCTCAATGTACTCAAAACTTCTTCGGCCTTCAAAAGAACAAGAGAAAGTATAAGAACATCTAAAAGTGTTAAATGCCATAGACTAACAAATGGTATAACACTTACATTATTGTGGTTGATGTCAATAGCCCAATCCTTGAACGCTCCTTTATATGTTTCCATATGTCTCATTAAATATACACCACAATCTGTCTTGTTTGTTTGGTCTTGCCAAGCCAGGTTTGGGGCCGTTATCCTGTATTTCTTAACCTTTGCATCAATTCTTTGTATGCCTTGCATTTCCATGAAAGTCGAAAAACTATCGACTTGTTTCCTCAAATGGACATACTTGTCAAAAATTTTCATTCTAGGCGGACGACCGGAGTTGTCTAGTACATTGATTTGGGAGTCTTTAATATTCACACATACAAGAAAGAAATGTCCGGAAATGACGACAGGTAGAAAATATCTGTAAAAAGAACATAAACATTTATTATTTTATTGCATTCTCGTTACTTGGAATTGAGGGATATGTACATACCAGGTCAGCGAAGATGAGGTCTTCTTTTGTGACATGGTAGTTTCTCATGTCTTCTTCAAGGGCTTGGCAAAATAAGAGAGAATCATGCTGCAGACTAACCTGCAAAATAAGGGTGGAGACTCAAAGCAAAATAACATGGTAGTTTCTCATGTCATGAACATTGAAGGATACATAACACAAAATAAGAGAAGCACTTACATGTGAAATTGATGAAAAATAAATTATTCGTGGTTCATGCCTTGGCAACCTACGACATTTGAAGTGCACAATTATGGACCAAGCATCCACCACTTCGCTCGCAATTTCTTGACCTAGTTTCATTGTTTGAAAGAGACGACGGGTGATATTACCCGGTGAACCTTCGTACAGAACGTCACTGCAAAATAGATTCATTTAGAAGAACATAACTAACTAATTTCATATTTCAAATTTGTAAAAGCATGCGAAGTAACTTACAATGCAGGCAGGTCTTGATCAAACACAAAATCGGCTAATCTCTGTTCCTTGTTGGTTATTTTGTGGTCCAACATATCCGCAACCTCTTTCATGTAAGGGGATCGAAGGTGCACAGGAATTTTTGTGATCTTCCTCTTAGGATAGTCTCTAATGTTGATGCGTCCCCCCCATCATCTTCATCTTCATCTTCAAAAGATTCAACGGCCTTAGAAGCCTCAACCTGTTCCTTGCCTTCACCCTGATCATTTGGTGCAACAGCCTGAGGTTTGGGTTCCTCAACCTGTTCCTTCCCTTCAACCTGATCATTTGGTTCAACATGCTGAGCTTTGGGTCCTCAACCTGTTTCTTCCCTTCACCCTAATCATTTGGTTCAACATGCTGAGCTTTGGGTTCCTCAACCTGTTCCTTCCCTTCACCCTGATCATCGTCTTCAACAGTGGGTGTCTGAACTTTGTGTACCTCATCCGGTTCCTTCCATTCACCCTGATGATCAGTTGGTTCAACGTTGGATGAGTCAGCTTTGTTGGGCAGAACTGCATCCTCAGGTTCGTCCTGTTGAAAAGGGGGTGACTGATCTTCCTGTTCAACAAGGAGTGATTGATCTTCAATGTCCTGACATACCTCCTCCAGATCCTTCGGTTGAACAGGGAGTGACTGAGCTTCATTGTGCAGAACTGCATCATCGAGATCATTCGGTTCAACATGATCTGAGCTATTTTCTTGATCTTGCATAACTACATCCTCAAAATCATTCAGTTCAACCCGTGCTGATGGATTGTCTGCATTGTCCTCCACTACATTCTCACAGGGGTATTCAACAGGGGGACTATTGATTTTCAAGCCCGCACACTGTAGAGTGTCCCCAAGTGCCTCACTTGGAGGATCTTCCACACCTACACGAACCTCACCATCATTCACCACCTTCAAGTGTTTCATGAACCCTTCAGACTCTCTTAGGTTCAGGAAACCGGCCTCAAAAAAAGGCTTCGGATCAATGTTGCGTTTCTCCAACTCCCCTGATAGGTAATTAAGCTGTTGGGCTGTATCTTTAAAAGTTTGCAGGATTTTGGATATCAACATCTGTAGGTTATGAAAAACAGATTTCATTAGTCTTGAAAATAGGATAATATAGACAAATGTGAGTCAATTTCTTGTTTACACATACCTCATCATCGTCTTCTTTTACCTCAACCGAGTCAACTGGATTCTCAGGCTGTTTAGCTGCTAGGCGCGCCCTTGCCCGGCCAAGCCAAAAACCATCGGCACGAACTTCTAAGTTGGTAAACTCTAACACTGTGACGTCATCCCAACAAGAGATTATTGGAAATTTTCTTTCGTAAGGCAGACGTTCACCTTCCACAAAAACACCATCTAGGTAGCAAATCTGAAGTAAAGGAATGGGAAACATGTTAGTAAATATTTGATATCTATAAATCATGTACAAGAGAGGCACCATTACTTACCAATAAAAGGGTTATAGGTCCATCAAATCATGGATTTTTATCTTTACTTGCTTTTTTCTTTCCAACTTCTTACACTTTCAACCAATCGTTGTAGTGTGAAGTGGCACCAGTTCAGCTCCTTTATGTTATCAACATCCATTAAGGATTTGAGAATTTTGAACCTGAAATGAATAAAATACATGTGTCAGTAATCACAAATACAATTAGATATATAATAGGTTTGAATACATGTTTACCTTGCTCGTGAATTTTGAACTGGACATAAAAAACTTGAGACAACAAAGACAACGAAGTCGATTTTGAAATCGTTGTCTGCACTTGTGTTACTTAATATCTTGGGTATCATAGAAAGTGTTTCAGGAGCTTTTGAGTCTTCCCCGGTCCATCTGGTCTTCCAATCCCTCAAGAAATTAAAAAAATCAGGGTCCTTAGTCTTGTCCCCCCCAACGGACTCAACTACGTTCATTGCCCCTCTAGGGAGGTTCATCACGAGCTGTACGAGATCTTCATCGATAAGGATCTCCTCACTGTTGGCCAATACTAGAGAACTCTTATCCGGGTCAAAAGATTGGATTACATGTCTGGAAAAATGCGTCGGGCACTTGGAGACACCCATTGTAAGAAGAGAACCAAACCCGATTTGCTTCACGGCTTCCCTCTGTTCTACGCTCAATTTAGGAATCAGTTGAGCGAGGCCATGAGGTGATGATCTTGTTAGAAATGTCAGTTTACGTTTCTTGATGGTTTTGTTTTTTTTGGGAGATGGTGGTAACTCTTCATCGAATGGTGTAGTACACGGAGAAATACTAGTGGTTTCTAGGGGTGGTCCTGGTAACTCTTCATCGACTGGTGGAGTGGAGGTATGAATAACATTGGGTTTTTTTTAGGGGGAAAAGGTGGTGGTAAAATCTCATCAAAATGTGTAGTACCTGCAGCAATATCAGTAGCTTCGACAGCAACTGTGGAAACTGATTCAGCAGTCGATGACGACTTCGTATTCGTCTTCTAATTTCTCTTCCTCTTCCTTTCATATGTAACCAAGTTATTAAACCTCGAAGTCATTATTTTGGGTGGGATAGCATAAATCAGTATTCAACTAAATAAATGGAATAAACATGTGTAAAATGAGATGAAAATATATAAACACAATAAGATTAACCTACCTCTCTGGTTTATTGCTGGGATTGATGTTGGATGCAGGATTTGGGACAGTTTCGTTTTCGTTTATGCTCTTACAAACTGCCAAGACGACCTCTCGGGAGTTGATGGTATCCACTTCCATGCTGTTGCCTTGGTTCTCTGACATCTTCAGAAGAAATCCTTGTAGAATAAAAGAAATCTCTAGGGTTTCGACGTTGAGTGTTTGGATGATCGCCCGGAGATAGAGAGAGAAGAATATGAACAGTTGCTTATGAAAATGAAAATGATGGAGAGTGGGATTGTAGCGGGAAATTGAAATTATATCAACAAGTAATTGAAGCGAATAAATATTCGTTCTATATCGTATCTTCGTAAGAAAATTCATAAAATGAATTAAAAATAAAACTATTATTTGAAGCGAAGATTTATTCGCGGGATGTAAATGCACGGGTAAGTGAATTTATATCACAGACAAGCGGTCCTCTCATGGGAGAGAAGGGGGTTTTACATGAACGTCAGGCTAAAAATATATGAAACGAAGAAATATCCGCTTTCAATCGTCTCCTCGTAAAAAAAATAAAAAAATGAGAGTTAAATAATTAAAGCGAATATTTGTTCGTTTCATGCATGTCATTTTAAAGTAATTGAATTAATATTTAATAAACGGATATAAAAAAAAAATTAATTAGTATAGTACTTGAAGCGAAGATTTGTTCGGTTGCTTCATGTCATTTTTAATAAATTAAATTAATATTTAATAAACGGAAATATAAAATCCATGTAATTTTGGTCTTTACATACACGGGTAAGTGTATTCACATGGCAGGCAAACGGTCTTCTCAAGGGTGGGTTGGGGGGTTTACATGAGGTTTTATTAAAATTAATTTCAGCGAATATGTCTTCGCTCCTGAGCGTTTACCAACAAAAAAAATTAAATAAAAAAAATAAAAAATAAGAATGAATTAATTGAAGCGAATATTAGATCGCTGCATGTGATTTTTAATACATTAAATTAATATTTAATAAACGGAAATATAAAATCCCGGTCATTTTGGTCTTTACATAGACGTGTAAGTGTATTTTCATGAAAAGCAAATGGTCTTTTCATGGCTGGGTATGGGGGTTTACATGAGGGTCAGGGCAACGGGCGTGGAAATCTTCGCTCCAATCGCATCTCACCATTCCCTCTGACACGGTGCCCTGAGCGAAGATATCTTATCTGGGTATCATATGATTATTATATTAATTGATGCCGTTAACAGGCGCTGCCGTTAACGGCGTCTGGTGTGAACCCGTAATGAAACCCGGATTCCGGATCTCCCTCCCTCCGTCTCCTACCCAGATTGATTTATTAATAAAATAATAATGCTGCAATCTGATTGGTCCGCCACAGGGGAACACGGCAATCGGTAGCAGAAGATCTGGATTGCATTTGAGGGTCATTTGATCAAATTTCCCCTGGATGTTGGCAATAGATCGGGACAGGAAATCATTAATGGTAGTATGAAAATTTTATTTTTCTAGGGTTACGAACCCTAAAATTTACATTGTCTTAAAAATATTATGCAATTGTTTCAGCGTGTCCATTGTCTTCAAATCAGGTTCGAGAATTGTATTAAGAAGATTTTTGGATATAGTAAAGTATAATCAACCAAGCACTGTGACATCGATAGTAACTTGAATTTCGATATCCTCGTCCGCTTTAGAGAATTGCACAGGACCCTTCCGGACTGATGTGGTGGAGAGCACATATGGTTTGGCGGATATCTTAAACAACTAATAAAAACTAAGGTAATAATAGAAAAGTTCAATATACAATATCAAAGTATATATATATCATTTCACTTCATAAACTCACAAAATCTACATGCTAATAAAAGAAAAGAAGGTTTATATCTACCATTTCACTTCACAAGCTCACAAATTCTATAGGCTAGCTAATTAGAAGTTTAACATAGTTTATATGTATGTACCACTTGACTTCATAAACTCATGAGAATATAAGAACTCATTTAACCTGGTTCGCTAGCTTGCTCTGCTTCTAGAGCTAACCAAGTAGATATTCCCATAATATATTAATATTACAGTAAGCTCATTCATTCACCAGACCTTCCACACTACACTGAAAATCAGAATTTGAAAAACCAGTTAACAATGAATCCCTAATTAGACAGTTTATAGATGTTTCCAGACCATGAGAATATGGACAGTTAAGCTTGTCTTGAACCAGACAAATAGAGATCATTTTTGCAACTATCAAGCAGATTTTGAACAGTTGTTATATATATTTATATGATTGATTTCAAACTCCAATTACCCAAGGCTCCAAGTGAAGTGAAGTGAGATGCAGATTTAATAATAAAAAGTTTGGTTGATAGAGAAGAATCATGTTTAACTACGATAACCTAATTGATCCTCTTTCCCTAAAGGCTAAAAAAAGAACAAACAATACATGTTGGGGGGATTTATAGTTTTTTTAAGTTGTGAGAGATTTTGAAAGCTTGCATAATGAATAATATGAATCGAAAAGAGAAATTGAACCTGGAACATCATCCTTGAAAGAAATGGATGGAGGCATGGCAAGCCCTAATACTGCGCGCGCAAACATTGACAAACTGCAGCAAACAACGTAGAAAAAAGCGGTGATTACCCAAGGGATCAACATGAATCCGATGAAAAAAGTAACCGATCCACATAGCATCAAGGACAGGGACATCCCGAGAAGTAACGAAGCCATTCCGAACAGCGATAGAGGTGGCAACGAGGGAGGAGGTATCCTCCGCCGTACCATCCGACGAGGAGAAGGAGAAGGTTGAATGAGATTTAGAATCAGAGAATAGAGCTCGTTGAAAACCGTGGTAGTGTACTGTTCATTCTGCCTTGGCATCGTATATCTTTTTTTTTTTGAGGGGAGGATCTTCAAAATTAGGTAGAGAGTTGAGGAGTTGAAACAAGAAAGATGATCAGAGGCCAGTGGGATAAACGTGTAGAAAAGGTAAAGAATCATCAAACGCGTTTCTCAGTTAGTTAGTTAATTAGTTGGTTCAACTTTACGACATCAAATAACATTACAGACAGAAGATGCGGGATGCTGCTCATGTCCTGCTCAACTTTAGCTTCCTTTCTACTCTTCTTCTCTATGCACAGGTGGTATGAAAGTGGTTTCATTTAGAAATGGTAATGGGGTTGGATCTGTTCATTTCCGAGAATAACAATACCATTCTGTCCCGTTCTCTGCCACGATCGGGAACGGGATTTACTGCGGGGATCAAAACCGAATAATTATATTATTTATATTAATTAATAATAAAATAATATATAAAATAATATTAATAAAGAGTTAAACTCACCTCCAACATGAAAACATTTTCAAGATTCAATAGAGAATAATATATTTAGAAAGAGATAATAGAAGAGAAAAGGATGTAATTAAAATTATTATAAATCTTAAAAAGAGATAAATTTTAAGGATAAAAGCAAAGATAAAAAAGATAAAAGAGATTTTTTAAATAAAAAATAAAAATATAATATTTACATTAAATAATAATTTTATTAAGTAATATATTTTCAATAAAAAATATAATTATATTTTATCTGTTCGGTGCATATAAATATCATCTATGTCCCGAACTCCGGTCAACATATTTTGGGTTTTCTTGGATTCACTCCGATCCCCAACCAAAGTGGGAAAAAACTGTCAATCGGTTCGGATTGGTTTCAGCGTGGTGGTTTTAAATTACCTTTCTTAATTTGATGTAGATTGTTTTTTTTATAAAAAAAAATTATTTATCACATTATTTATTTATTTAATTATTAACTAAGATATTTTTACAAACTCACAAATATAATATTAATTTTTTTTAATTTAAAATCAATTGTAATTTTATTTTGTGTAGTGTTTTGAGTTTAGATTAAAATAAATATTTAACTTATTCAAATGCAATTTTAGATTTTATTTTGTGACGTGAGTTTGGTTACATTCAAAACATTGTTAACGATCTGTCCTCTTTGCATATTTTTAGATGTCTAGGTGGATTTATTTTTGGAGTTCTTACCAATCACCACGAACTATCTCAAACTTCCTGAGTTTTGATGGTTTATATGCATTTTAAAGAATATGAAGAACTTTAAATCTAGATTTAATTAAGTAGTCATTTCTTCAGCAAGTTATGCATGTGCAGGCTCTTCAGGAAAATCATAAATCCTCAACCCCTTGTTAAGCGCATTGAACTAAAAATTCACTAAAGAGAGATCTTTGGTCATTGGATGTTATTATTGTTAAGGAACGGTGGTTGTGATGATTAACAACATGAGGTTTCCCAAGAAGGAAATCAATGAAGGAGAATATGAATCCCTTATAAATTAGATATGTCAGCAGACGAGCAATGTTTTTACTCTCGTCCAATCCATAATATGCTCGCCCCTACCAAGTCAGCCCCGCCATCTAGACTGCCTCTTTCAGATTGGAACTCCTCCCTCCAAATACTCCCCCAAAAGGGGTCTCCATGTTAATCCGTTTTTTGAAGTAAGGTGGCTTTCATATATTTTTATATATTCAGACTCAAGCATCACCCGATAGTCCCAATTTGACCCAGTCATCACAACAAAGTTAGTGTTCTTTATACACTTTTTCTCAAGCCACTAACCATACCTTAGGAGAGCTTCCGATAGATTCACACCTCTGTCCATCTGGATTTGTTGTTTGCTTGTCAAATTGGTGCACAAATCACTCAACAGTTGGTTGCAAGTTGGACGTACATAAGTCTGAAAATAAGCTTCCAATTGGCCCGTTACGTTGCTCGCAATCATAAATGGGAATTCAATTATCTCTTGAGGATGAACATTATTTTCCTTATCACATGTAGCCTCGAAGTCTATGATAACAAAATATTGTAAATCATGGAACAAGTTATCATGGGAATAATTTTGAGAAAATATATTATATGGAGCATAATGAAGATGATTTTCTGCTGGGGAAGGGTAAAAGGTGTTTGAAATGCATATTGGCAATGCACCACATTACTAGCCTCAAAATGGACTGGTAACCATGAGTTGAATCCATTCATGGACGTTGTTTTGGGTTTCCCATTAAATTCATTTAATGAAGGTTCAATAGGTATACTGTTGATTCGATCTTTAGTTTCCAATTTATTGCTGTCATGGGTGGTTAAAACATCTTTTAACTCCGGAAATCTATCACTTGGGTGCACCTCCTCCTTGACCTGAAGGAATTACTTAACTATATTTCTTACTTTAAGTTTGTTTGGTCGATAGGCGTATCAAAAATTGAATGACCAAATTGCTCCAAAAGTGTTTTCTTGAGGTTCATCCATGTCAATGCCATTATCGAGTTACTTGTCTACACAAACAAACCATACCATGCTCTAGCGACTCTCAAGAAATGGATCTGTGGAATCTCCACCGTTCTCACATCTACAGTTTTTTTCCATACAAAAGAACTGTTCTACTGAAATCGGTCAGCCTTCCACATTCGTACCATCGAACTTGGGGAAATTTATTTTCATCAAACGGATCGATAGAACATAAGCTTTATTCATTGGTGGCGTATTTCGGGACAAATCTATTAACTACCTAAAAGACCAACTCCATCTCTATTTACCACTATGTGTAGTTGTTCTCAATCGAACCTATTTTGTTTTCCATCCATTTTCGCATTTCCTCAAACTTTCGAGGAATTGAAGTTAGTGGTGTACACAAGAAGTCATTATCCGACTGTTGTATGGTTTTGACCATCGTGAGTATCGTCGGCTCTAATACCAATTGATATATTTTTTAAAAGAAGATGAGAAGAGAAGATTGTTTCACCTCAACGACGAAGACTAGGGAGGGTTGAATAAGATTGGAAGATGAGAAAAGTATGAGCATATGCTCTTTCATTCAAAAAAATTACTTTATAAAATCATGTAAGGGAGTGACTTAGTATATATTTTCATTATACTCCCTTATGGTTACAGCTAAATGACAGTCGGCCTAACAGATTAGGGCCATAATTAAAAAAGTATTAAGTTCCGGGGTGACAATAGAAAGAGACAAAAGATAGACAAAAAAAGAAAAAAAAAGAAAAGGAAAACAAATAGTTTCTTCATTAGGTGTTAGGATCTAGGTAGCCGCTGGAGGACCGGGGTTGGACCGGTTAGCGGTTCTCACTCGAAGGGTGGTGGTTAATCCGGTTAGAAATTAACATCGGGGTTTCAATACTACACAAACTGTCACAAACCCTTGAACTAGGTTCAAGCGCGGAAGAGGTTTGCTTTCAGGTTGAAGCAGCACACTTGTATGATAGGTATAATCGGTTTCAGATGATGAAGGTTTGAAGTTTGATAGGTTGGTTTCGGTAATCTGGAGATTTGGCTTGGATAGGATTAGGTAGGTTGGAGCGGTACGGATCGGTTAGATAATGAGACCGGCAAACAGTAAATAACAAGACAGATTTTATGGATGTTCGGAGATAGAACTCCTACGTCACCCCTTCCTCTCGAAACCGCGAGAAGGATATTCACTAAGGAATACAAGTACAATCCGATCGAGACTTATTTCCTGCTCGATGATACCCTTACAATTTATACCGAAATTGTAAAACACACACTTTAACTTTAGCACTTAGGCTTTCTAGAACAACACAGTCTTCTCGCTTGTAAAATAAATGCTCTTAGAATTTCTTGTTGTCTTACTTGTCCCGCATTTACTCTTCTTCAACTGCCCTTTTTATAGGTGAAATATGCCAACGGTCATATTTCACTTCCTTGAATCTGATTGGCTGAGCAGAGGTGCAGCGGTTCAGTGATTTAGTGATTCAGACTTTGCGGTCATCTTTTCAGACCTGACGGTCAATCTCTGACCTGGCGGTCTGTTCTTCCGGTGTGTAAGACAAACCTGCTAGGTTTGTCTTTTACTCAATGTGGACACTGTGTGTTAGACAGTTGTCTGTACTTGGAGGATCTCCTTTCTGACTTATCCCGAAGTGGAAAGATCCTGTAGGACTGTCTTCTGCAACCTGCAGGCTTTCCTCAGACTTGTATGGATATGGAAGTGTTCAGTCTGTTCCTTTGGTATCATTCTCATCAGATACCCGAATTGTCTTCTTGTACTGGTCGGTCATTCGACTTAACCGGATGGCTTCCGGTGTGAGTGATATAACCGGACTTCTTCCGGTTATTCCTCTGCCTTGTGGCTGATCGGCTGTCTGATGTTTCCGGTTTTAAGTTTTGGCCGATCCTTTCTTTGTGCGGTCATGTTCCAAGTGTTCCTGGTCGGTTTAGTGACTTGACCGGCTAGTTTTCTTTAGCCGGTTCTTTTGTTTGACCTGTCTGGTTCCTTGTTCCTGCATGGAAGGTTTATCTAAGTTAGGTTTATGTGAACCGGTCTAATTTTATCTAACAATTTCTCCCTTTTTGATTATTTTATTTAAAATTATCAAAACAATGTAAGTTTGCAAACGTAGGCTGGTTCTCTCTTTGAACGGATTTTTGAAACTGACTTAGGAGAAGTTTTTAAAAAAAAATTTGGAAAAATTTTGAGAAAAATTTAGTCTTATCTTTTATCTTATTAATTTCTCCCTTTTTGATTATTTTATTTAAAATTATCAAAACAATGTAAGTTTGCAAACGTAGGCCGGTTTCAAAAATAACTTTATATATATGATAGATAACCGAAAATAATATATAGAAATACTAAGACAAGCATAGGTAAAAGAAAGAGAGCCCCTATTCCGAGTCCGAGAAGTCATAGCTGGCCTTCAGATTCTTGTTCCGCTTTTTCTTCACTGGTTGCGGTCGACTGGCCGATTCGGAGACTCGTTGTCTTGTGGGCCGCCGCTGTAGATGCACTTCATCCTCTTCTTCGACTTGAGTATCCTGATCCGGTATACTCTTAATAGCCGTGTCAGTGACCTCTTTTAGCAGATCGGCCACTTGAGCCTTCTTTGAGGATTCCCGTTTTCGCTTTGTCGGAACTGAAATGGAAGAGTCCGCCTTTTTCTTTTTGTTATCGGCTGCAAAGCTTTCTAACCTTTGTCTTTCTCTTTCTAACCGCTCAGCATCCTTCGCCGCTTGAGCGGCTACCGTCTTTGCAAATCCCGGGAACTGAGCCTCTGTCCTTCGAATTCGGTCGGCTTCTTCCTCTTCGGGAAGTCGTGGTGGATCCTTCGCATTTCTTGCTTCATTGTCCAACGCATCCTGGACTTCTTGAGCCGCTCGGGCATTTGCCTCTACAACCGCGTCATCCGCATTTATTTTAGCATTGAGTAGTTCGGCAACTTGTGCGGTGAGCGCCTTGAGCTCGGCCTCGAGACCCTCATTCTTCTTCTCAAGTTCGGAGACCCGTCCAAGTGTTGTGCCGACCAGGTCCTCAGTAACCTCCGTCAATCGTTGATCGGTCTCTCTTTGAAACCGTCGAAGTTTTCTTTTATCTCGGAGGTCGTATCTTCCAAAATCACGGTTCGCCTAAGGTGTTTGCTGCGCAGAACCGCTTCTTCCTGTTGATCATCTTCGATTTCTGAGAACCGGTCTTCTGTTCTTGACAAAAGTTGCCTTGTAGTGTTGGCGAACTTGAGTGCCGAGCGAACGGTTCTCTACATCTTTTCTTCTAGTGGGTTAACTGTCGAGTCTTCAAATTCTTGAAAGAGACTCTGGACCCATTCTTTTGTGACGCCCGGTTCGGAGACTTCCGGTTGTTTATGTGGAGACTGCCCGGTGAGAGGAGGGTCCGTCCTTTCATCGGTGTCATCTGTTGCCGGATTCGCCCTTGGAGGTGTCGGACCGTGAGCTGGACTCGTATCGATCCGGGGAGCTGTATAGTGCGGTAGTTCCCTTTGTCCGTACATCGTCTCCAGCCGGTCAATTTCTTTAATGAGTGCCCCTCTTGCTTTCTCAAGCCTTTCCAACACCAACGATGTTAAGGTGTCCTCCGATGCTACCTCTTCGAACCTTGCCGTGATCTTCTAGATCCGTATGGTTAGCTTCCGTAGCTGTGCTCGCGGTCTTAAGAGGCAGGTTCGGCCCAGGACCTCATGAATGGTTTCGGAATTTGTGAGGTCCATGACTATGTTCTCCACTTCCTTCAGCCTTTGGAAACATTCCTCGTCGGTGTAGCCCGGTAGGATGTGCCTATACCATTTGCCGAACCGGTGCTCGTGCCATTCCCGGTATATCTCGTCAATCTTACCAGCACGTCGTTCAATGACCTTTAGGGTTTTGAGCGCTATCCTATCGGCCTTTGCCTGTTCGTCTTCCTCTTCCTCTTCTTCACTGCTTTCCTTACCGCCTTTTTCACCGCCTTCTTCACCACCTTCTTCACCACCTTCTTCACCACCTTCGGTGGTCTCAGGATTTGCACCCGTACCGGCGTTGTCGGGACTTTGGCCCGACTGCTCTTCATCATCGGTCTTCTCAGATTCGGTTCTTTCAGATGTGGAAGCCGACTCTTCCTCCTCCGTTGGTTGTGGCGGTTCCGAGAAGACTATTTTCTCTTTCCCTTTGCTTTCGGCCTTTTCTTTAGCTGGGGCCGATTTCTTGCCGGTTGTCTTCTTTCGGCCACCTGTGGAACCGGGGGCCAGTTTCTTCCTTTCTAGGAATTGTTTGGCTCTGATTAGGCTTCTTGATGGGATGGTGACGCCGGGACCGATTTTGAGGTTATGGTGAAGGAATATTTTACCGAGAGGAACAGCGTATCCCCATGACCGGTTTGAGTCCGGTTTCACCATTTCCATCAAATTGTGGAACACTTCCTTTGCCCAGTTAACCTTTGTCCCTTCTATCAGGCCGACCAGCATCCTGATTTTGTCCTTGGTTAGGCTGCTGTAGTTTCCTCCCCTTGCTTGAACCGCCTTTGTGAAGATATCACAAATCGGTATATACTCCGGTCGCAACGTTGATTTGTTACCGGAAACTTTTATCGGCTCCTTAGTCGCCGAGAGTATTTGGCATGCTGCTTCGAACGTTTTGAGCTCTATGTCCGCCGTTGCATCTTGGCCGGCTGTTGGAAGGCGCAGGCTCTCCGCCACCGATTCCTCGGTTAGCTCTAATTCATTACCGCCTACAGTTGCGGTGATCTTGTCGTCAGAAATAGTTGCGGTGTTGAAAAATTCCTCAACCGCGTCTTTATATAGAACATGAGGACCGCCAAGAAAATACTCCAGACCGGCTCCGGCTACCCGGTCAATAACCTCTTTTGCCGCATGTGTGCCCTTCTGTCGGATTTCCTCGAAATCCACTTAAGTCAAGTGTTTAAACAAGACCGAGTCGCGCCCCATCTTAGAGAGTTGAGAGAGTTTGAAAAGTGTGAGAGCAGATAACCGCTTTGAGAGAATTTGAGAGCTTAGAGAGAGAAAGCTGTTTCGCGTGAGAATGAAAGGGAATGGCCGAGACCCCTTTTTATAGATGCGGTTTGGAAACCCAACTGTCCCATCAACAATGGGCGGGAGTTTTCCCTCCAAGCTGAAAGGGCGGCAAACCATGGGCGGGAAACCAACGGCGGTAAACGAATAGGCGCCAATCCGTGGGCGGGAGATTTAGGCGGGAGATTTCCCTCCAAAAATTTTGCTTTTGACATTGATGACGCAATCTTCTTTTTGAGACAAAATGATGCTGCGGTTTTCTAAAGATAACCGGTTATTTTGAGTAAGCCGAATTTTGCAATCTTTTGAGTTTAAGCGGTTTTCTTTTGAGATAGGAGCGCGGTTATTTTGACAATGTTAACCGGTTATTTAGATAGATATTCAAAGTGGTTAGATAACCCGGTCATTTAGACTTGAAATGAAGTTGTATTCAAGAAAGAATGCAGAAAGAAAAGTGAACGATAGATTGGTGTGAAATCAAACATACATAAGATGGAAAAATACAACTTATGTAAAAACCATTTTGGAGATCTTTTCTTCCACCGCATCCTTGTCAAGAATGCTTGAGGAGGAGGGCGGTGTGCCCGGTCCAAATTCTGGCCGGTATTTAAGAATCAGCTTACTGATGTGAGGTGCATAACTGAGACCTTTCTTGGTCAGCACCATGTTCTTCAGATTTTTAAAAAGGACCGATGACCAATTGATGGCCGTGTTGCTGTAGATATGTGTCATCATGTTGTAGGTATTCTTTGAGTACCGCTGATTTGGAGACTGACAGAGAATAGACCGAGTCACAATCTCAAGAAGGAGTTGAGCGTGACGACCGAGGCGGGTTTTCAACCCATAATTTTCCACTGGATCAATGGTTCTAGAGAGGAGTAGTGCGTAATAAAATGCCGTGCTTCCCTCCAGAGTTGGAAAGTCAGAAAACCCTTCTGTGGGCAGGTTGAGAAGGGAGGCAAATTCGGCTTCATCAAGCCAGAAGGTGTGGTCTCTTACCGTAGAGACGATGTAATTGCCCCTGATGCAGA
This sequence comes from Impatiens glandulifera, assembly GCF_907164915.1. Taxonomy (NCBI): domain Eukaryota; kingdom Viridiplantae; phylum Streptophyta; class Magnoliopsida; order Ericales; family Balsaminaceae; genus Impatiens; species Impatiens glandulifera. Next base: position 178,890 of record NW_025919008.1, read on the forward strand.
CACTTCTGAAGAATGCCTTGACATCCTCAATCAGTATGGGACCGGATTCTTCGAGGAAGGTTCGAAGGCCGGTATCAATAAGGGATTCAAACATGATTTTCTTTGCATGATTTCCGTCCCATTCTTCCATACATGAGTTGAAATCGACGCTCAAAAAGTTTCCTAGGGTTCTGCTTGGCATGTTTCTAAACTTTGATAGTAGAGAGAGAGAGGGAGTTTATGACTCGAGGTGTGTTGATTTCATTAGGAAAGCTCTCCTTCTATAGAACCGGTTTTGGAGGGAAAATGTTTGCATTGAATGACAGTTTTGTCTCTTTAGAGAAGAGAATCTTTATATTTCCAAGGTCATTGGGAAGAGTGTGCTTTTTGACTATTTGCGGTTCTCGAGGTAGGTATTAGTTGAGAAGTGACCAAGTTAGTTGGATATTGATTACTTGTGTTAGTTGGGAGTTACCTCATTAATTAAAGATCCCTTTATCATTAATGCACTAACATAAGGAAGAGTAAACAAAAGAGACCGAGGGAATCATAAATAAAACCGAGGAAAAACATAAGAAAAGCCAAAGTGATCATAATGATGTTGGATAAAGATACACCCGGTACATGAAGCAAAATGACCGGGTGCAGGAAGGAGTGACTCAGTGTGCGTGTGAGTTGACGACACCGGTAGGGTTGTTACGGCGGTTCCTTCTCCTCCAGGCCCTCTCAAACTGCTCATAAAAGGAGTCAGTTATCTCTTTGGTCAGCACTTGGGCTTGGTTCAGACCTTCTCTGGGACAGGTCGGAACACCAAGCTCCGCAAGAAGGCAACTTAGTTGGGGGATGAGGCCGACTGATCGGATGCCAACCATCCAGATGAGGACGTCAAACAGCACCCTGGACCAGTTCACCGGTGTACCGGTGACTATAGCCGCCATCATGTTGAAGGTCGAGGTACAGTAGGTATTTGTGACATCTTTTCCGAAGATGCTCCTACCGATCACATCATTGAGGAGCTGATATTCCGCCCTCAAGTGTGATTTAGTACCGTGATCGTCAACCGGTTCGGCAGACCGGGCAAGAGTGAGAGAGACCTCGGCCTTTATGTTAGCCGGTACGTCGAGATCTGTCAACCCTTGCTTTGGCAGGCTAAAGCACCGCGCAAAGTCCTTCTCGGTGAAGTCGAAGATGATACCTCCCACCTTAGATTGGATGTGGGTATCGAAATGGGGGGTACCCCCGAACACCCTAGCATTGTAGAAAAACTCCAGGATTGACTCCGGGTATATGGTATATTTATCGTCCAGAAAGTACTGAAGACCAATATCTTCCAAAGATTTGATCATTTTATATATGTCGCAATGCTCGGTGCTAGAGCATGATTGAAAATCAACCTGAAGAATGTTGGGAAACTGAGACATTTTTGCCTTAGTGAGAGGATGATCTTTTGTCTTGTGAGTGTTTTGGTGAATGTTTGCTTCACTTAAATACTAGTTTGGGAAGTATCCTATTGTCCAGGTATTAAATGAGAGGATATCTATTAACTGCAGGATAAAAGGTATTGCATGAAATAGGCATGTTTGCAGTCTAGGGTGTTGGTCATAGACCTGGACTGTGAAAGATATCATCAGATCTTCACGTCTTTTTAGGTGCGACCAGTTTACTTTGAAAGGGCAATGTTTCAGAACAGATATCTTTAAACACTGATAATTATTCCTCTTCTGTTTGAAATTCAAATAATCTAAGATAGCCTGCTTCCGAACCGGTCAGCTATCAGTTGTTCATCCCGATGCGGTTATTTGGTGCATGCACCAAGTGGCCGGTCGGTTTACTCTATCTGATAAGCTGGGCGGTTCTTCCACAGGTACCCTGAAAATTTGAAGTTCAACAGTTTAGGAAGAACTACCGGTTTTATCTGTCCGAACTGGTTTCCCTTTAAGCATCCTTAGGAAGGATCTGACTAATGTCGGTTAAACCGAGAGTAAGTCTGAATTGAGAGAACTTAGCTTCCTGTAGAGGCTTCGTGAAGATATCGGCTACTTGTTGATCAGTCGGTACGTATTCCAGCCGGATATGCTTCAGCGTGACATGTTCCCGGATGAAGTGATGCCTTATGTCAATATGCTTGGTTCTGGAGTGGAGAACCGGGTTGTAAGTGATTGCTATGGCACTTGTATTGTCACAGAAGATCGGGGACTCTTCGGCTGTGACACCGAAGTCCCTCAGCTGTTGTTGTATCCAAAGGAGTTGTGAGCAACAGCTTCCGGCCACAAGGTATTCAGCCTCTGCAGTGGATGTGGCCACTGAAGTCTGTTTCTTGTTATTCCATGAAACAAGCCGGTCACCTAGGAACTGACATGTTCCGCTGGTGCTTTTTCTGTCAATCTTACAACCTACATAGTCTGCATCCGAATAGCTCGTTAGATTAAAGGACGAGTCCTTTGGATACCATAGGCCGACATCAGGTGTCCCCTTTAGGTACTTCAATATTCTCTTTGCGGCTGTATAGTGGGATTGTTTTGGATTTGCTTGGAATCTCCCACACACACCGACTGCAAATAGAATGTCCGGTCTACTCGCTGTCAAGTATAGAAGAGAACCGATGATGCCCCGGTATGCGATCTGGTCTACCGATTGGCCCTCATCATCCCTGTCCAATTTAATCGATGAGCTCATTGGAGTAGCCGCTGAAGAGCATGTGTCCATTCCAAACTTCTTTAGAAGCTCCTTGGTATACTTAGGTTGGCTTATGAACGTTCCTTCTTTGAGTTGCTTAACCTGAAGACCTAGGAAGAAACTTAATTCTCCCATCATACTCATTTCAAACTTGTCAGTCATCATTTTTGAAAATTTATCTCATAGTTTAGGATCGGTTGAACCAAAAATGATATCATCTACATAGATTTGAACAAGTAGGATATGTTCCTTCTTTTCAAATTTAAACAACGTTTTATCCACCGACCCGATGGTGAAATCATGTTGTAACAAAAATGCGGTTAGTGTATCATACCAGGCTCTGGGTGCTTGCTTTAGACCGTATAAAACTTTATTTAACCGGTATACATGGTTTGGAAACGCAGCGCTTTTGAAACCGGGTGGTTGTTCAACATACACTTCTTCACGTAATTCACCGTTTAAAAATGCACTCTTAACATCCATTTGAAAAACCTTAAAGTTTTTGAAAGCAGCAAAGGCTAGAAAAATCCTGATGGCTTCAATCCTAGCTACAGGGGCAAATGATTCTTCAAAATCAATGCCTTCTTCCTGTTTGTAACATTGTGCCACTAATCTGGCTTTGTTCCTCGTGACCAAACCGTCCTCATTGAGTTTGTTTATAAATACCCATCTTGTTCCTATGACCGATTGATCTTTCGGTCTAGGAACTAGGTACCAGACTTTACTACTCTCGAACTGGTTTAGCTCTTCTTGCATTCCCAAGATCCAATCCGGATCTGACAATGCTTCATCTATTCTTTTCGGCTCAATCTGGGATATAAACACGGAATTGAAGTATTCCTCCAGAAGTTGACGCCTAGTTCGAACAGGTTCTGAAGGGTCACCTATAATTTGCTCAGGAGGATGTTTAGTGTTTCTTCTGAGATTCAGTTCAGGGATGTCTACCAAGTTACCGTTTACTTGATCAAGGCTAGACATGTCGGTAGGCTGAACAGGACTGTCAGACCGACCGACTTCCTCGGATTGGACCGAAGTGTCAACTTCCTGTTGTGGGACAGCTTGATCCGGCTGGGTTTCAATGTTACCCATTTGGTCATGGACAAACCGCCTGAAGACCGGAGTCTCATCTTCACTATCAGAGTGGATATTGTTGTTTTCCAATTTGTTGTGTAGATCAAAGCATGATGTAGTATTACTTTCAACCGATTCATCGAAAACAACGTGAAGTGTTTCCTCCATGGTTGAAGTTCTATTATTATACACTCTATATGCTTTACTCACTGCTGAGTAACCTAGCATGATCCCGGTATCGGTTTTTGCATCAAAAACAGAAAGTTGGTTTTTGCCATTTATATGTATATAACATTTACAACCGAAAATCTTGAGGTACTTAAGTTTGGGAACTCTGTTAAAATAAACCTCATACGGTGTTTTGTTGTGAAACTTGTTAATTAAAGACCGGTTTTGTGTATAACATGCAGTGTTGATAGCCTCAGCCCAAAATTTCTGAGCAATGCCGGAATCGGCTATCATGGACCGTGCGACTTCCTTGAGAGTCCGGTTTCTTCTCTCGGCCAGGCCATTTTGTTGAGGAGTCCTAGCACTAGACAACTCGTGTCTAATGCCGGATTCATCAAGATATACGGTTAATGTACTATTGGTAAATTCGGTACCTCGATCACTTCGAATACTATTAATGCGAGTTGATTTTTCATTTTGCAAGCGTTTAAGAAGTGTAATCAGGTTTGATGCGGTTTCACGTTTAGATGGTAAAAATATTACCCATGTAAATCTAGAATAATCATCAATAACTACCATGGTATAAAGCATACCTCCTAGGCTAACGACCTGAATCGGTCCAAATAAATTAATGTGAAGGAGATCTAAGCATCGACTAGATTGTATATTTCCTTTACTCTTAAAGGTTGACCTAGTTTGTTTACCCATTTGACATACTGAGCAAACCTTATCCTGGTTAAATACTATGTCAGGAATACCTTCAACTAGCTTTTTACCGCGAATGTAGTTCAAGGTTTTCATGTTCAGATGGTTTAGTCTCTTATGCCACAACCAGGTTTGATCAGTCTTAGCTATCATGCATATGGGGTATTCTACCTTAGTTTTCCAGTCTACCTTGTAGATATTACCTAACCTATTTTCGGTTAACAGTACAATACCTTGAGAGTTCTTAACTAAGCATGCATGTTTGAGAAATTCTACCGTGTATCCAGCATCACACATTTGACTAATGCTAAGCAGGTTAAAACGTAAGTTTTCAACTAAAAGTACATTATCAATAGTTAAGTTACCATGGACAATCTCACCCTTGCCCACAGTTCTACCTTTTGAGTTGTCATCGAAAGTGATTAGAGCACCGGTTTCTATTCTGATGTCGGTTAGCAAGTTGTTGTTCCCGGTCATATGCCTAGAGCAGCCGCTATCCAAGAACCATTCAGAGTTTCCTAGCCGTTTCTTTAGATCCTGCAAAATGTACATATTTACAACTATTTGGTACCCACATTTACTTGGGTCCACATGCGATTAGTCCCTTGGGTATCCAAACCTTGACAAATCGGACAGTCTTCGTTGCTAGGGTTTTAACCGTCCTTTTGGCACTCGGTCTTGTGTATCTAGGTTTATCTATAATGGTCTTAAATGGTGGTTATCTTTGGTTTGGTGATCTTCGGTTTGACCTATGCGGTTCAGGATTGGCTTTCATATATTTGAGAATTTCAGCTTTTCTTTTTACAGGATCAAGCCACTTTTCAGAGTCGGTTGGACCAACATAGTCGTATTTTAGCTTTTCTTCCCTATAATATACGGTCAACTCTTCTTCAGCGGTCCAGGAGCTTTTAAGGAATCTTATAAGGGGGAGGTTACTTCTTGTAAACCTTAGTTTCTCTACGGGTTTTTGGTCTTTGGAGCTATCCTCTGTGTATCCTAGGCCGAACTTGCAACGAGGATGTCTGTAATGACTACACATTTTCTTTACTATATCACTAGATCTCTTATATGCAGCCATCTTATATTGAAGTCGGGCATTTTCTTCCTCGGTTAGTTCTCTAGCCGGTTCACTAGATTGTTCGGTCTTAGGATCTAACTTGGTTTCTAAAATAAGGGTATCATCGGGTTTTACGACCTCCGGTTTGGTTATAATGGGTACCTCTGGTTTTGTCGGAATGGGTATTATAGGATCGGTTCTAATGTTTAGGTGCTTAGGCAACATGGCTAGTAGGTTCCTATATTCTTCTACCATGTCATTCAATGCATTGTATAGTTCATCTTTAGTAAATTCATCACAAGGAGAGTCAAATACCTGTTCCTCATTCGCCATGAGGCATGTGAGTTCATCATCACTGTCACTGTGAGCCCATAAACTTCCTCCATCATCGGCTATCAGTGCTTTCGGTACCTCACTTCCTTCACCGGTTTGTTGATAATTGTTCCGGTTGTCTTTGTTATCCGGTTTCCGAGTATCCCTCCTTGGTTTCCTGCATTCCCAGTTAAAATGACCCAAACAATTACAATTATAACATCTTACATTGGATTTATCGCCATAGTTGTAGTTTGTTGGTTGGCTCCTTTTCATGAACCTTCCAAACTTCTGTGCAAGCATAGCCATGGCATCCTCTGTGAACTGTTCGGCGGTTCTGATCGGTGCTGTTGCAGGAGCAACCGGTTCTATGGGTGTGATCAATGCTCTGGTTGAGGTTGAGGCCGAGACTTCTTCTTCAGTTCTAGACCTCATTTCAAACTCATATGACTTAAGATCTTCGAATACATCGTGTAGCTTCATCTTGTTTAGGCAGTTTGATTCCCTCATTACCATTGTCTTTATTTCCCACGCACTTGGAAGAGATCTCAATGCTTTCATGATAACCTCTTTGTTGTCATATCTCTTACCAAGAGTTGCTAGCTCATCTAGCACACCAGTGAACCGGTCACTGTATTCCTTCATTGTTTCTCCTGGTTTCATCTTCATGCTTTCAAACTTCTGGGTGGCTACCATTATCTTGTTCTCCTTTGTTCTTTCATTTGCCTCAAAGATCTAGATGGCCGTGTCCCATGTCTCCTTTCCGGTTTTGCAATCTCTGATCTTGCAATATGTATTTCTGTCCACACTGTTGGAGATCCGGTTTCTTACATGATTATCCAGGTTGTTTCTCCTTCTATCTTCAGCCGTCCATTCCTTTCTGTCCTTATCAATAATTATCGGTCCTTCGGCCAGAATGGACTCCATCTCATCGTCCAAGGTGATTAAGTGTAGATGCATCCGTGCCTTCCAGTTGGCAAAGTCATCACCTTCTAGCATTGGAGGCCTATCGAAAGACATGCTTGCTTGAGTATTGAAACTAACTGCTCTGATACCAATTGTTAGGATCTAGGTAGCCGCTGGAGGACCGGGGTTGGACCGGTTAGCGGTTCTCACTCGAAGGGTGGTGGTTAATCCGGTTAGAGATTAACACCGGGGTTTCAATACTACACAAACTGTTACAAACCCTTGAACTAGGTTCAAGCGCGGAAGAGGTTTGCTTTCAGGTTGAAGCAGCACACTTATATGATAGGTAGAATCGGTTTCAGATGATGAAGGTTTGAAGTTTTATGGGTTGGTTTCGGTAATCTGGAGATTCAGCTTGGATAGGATTAGGTAGGTTGGAGCGGTACGGATCGGTTAGATAATGAGACCGGCAGACAGTAAATAACAAGACAAATTTTATGGATGTTCGGAGATAGAACTCCTACGTCACCCCTTCCTCTCGAAACCGCGAGAAGGATATTCATTAAGGAATACAAGTACAATCCGATCGAGACTTATTTCCTGCTCGATGATACCCCTACAATTTACACCGAAATTGTAAAACACACACTTTAACTTTAGCACTTAGGCTTTCTAGAACAACACAGTCTTATCGCTTGTAAAATAAATGCTCTTAGAATTTCTTGTTGTCTTACTTGTCCCGCATTTACTCTTCTTCAACTGCCCCTTTTATAGGTGAAATATGCCAACGGTCATATTTCACTTCCTTGAATCTGATTGGCTGAGCAGAGGTGCAGCGGTTCAGTGATTCAATGATTCAGACTCTGCGGTCATCTTTTCAGACCTAACGGTCAATCTCAGACCTGGCGGTCTGTTCTTCCGGTGTGTAAGACAAACCTTCTAGGTTTGTCTTTTACTCAATGTGGACACTATCTGTTAGACAGTTGTCTGTACTTGGAAGATCTCCTTTCTGACTTATCCCGAAGTGGAAAGATCCTGTAGGACTGTCTTCTGCAACCTGCAGGCTTTCCTCAGACTTGTATGGATATGGAAGTGTTCAGTCTGTTCCTTTGGTATCATTCTCATCAGATACCCGAATTGTCTTCTTGTACTGGTCGGTCATTCGACTTAACCGGATGGCTTCCGGTGTGAGTGATATAACCGGACTTCTTCCGGTTATTCCTCTGCCTTGTGGCTGATCGGCTGTCAGATGTTTCCGGTTTTAAGCTTTGGCCGATCCTTTCTTTGTGCGGTCATGTTCCAAGTGTTCCTGGTCGGTTTAGTGACTTGACTGGCTAGTTTTCTTTAGCCGGTTCTTTTGTTTGACATGTCCGGTTCCTTGTTCCTACATGGAAGGTTTATCTAAGTTAGGTTTATGTGAACCGGTCTAATTTTATCTAACATTAGGTAACTGTGTTTCCTCCACGTGGTTGCTCATGGGCCTTTAGATTAGGATTTAAATTATCTCATGTAATAGTAGTCCTTCTATTTCGTCTCTAAAGATCACGGAGTGTTTGAAGACCTCGCCTCATTAAAGACTCTATCATCGAGAATTAAGGCCTCGATAACTTTAACTGGTATAAAAGGAAGTCAAGGTGAAAAGAGATCTGAAATCACAAGGAACCTTCATCTTCTCGAGAATATCTGTGCGAACAAAAAGGCTTTTCTTATCTACAATTGATTGTATATTTTAGGGTTTTTTATCCTAGAAAGTTCATTTCCTAAGTGATTGTGAGATTGATTTATGACGATTGTGAGTTGTTTGAAATCACACATATATTATTGAGATTGATTTCTACCCACTATAAGTGTTGATTCTAACTTATACTTTAGTTTGATTTCATAAAATTGAGTTCTCTATTTAATCTGTGTTTAGTTATTGTGTAAATGTTCATTCTTGGCTGAGATTGGTAGGAATTTTGTTTGCTTGAATGTATAAATTGTTAGTCTATTTGAATTATTTTTCATTGGTTTTATAGTAGAGAAGTATAAAAACTGAAGTTGGTGGTCGGGTTCGTTGATTCTGGGCTTAGTGTCACGGCCCATTAGTGTCACGACCTAATCCGGGGATGTCGAGACTCATTAAAGTCTGGCCTCATAGTGCGCTAATCTTCTTAGCCCAAGGGGGCCCAGTTGCCTAAGTAGGCCCAATAAATCTTCTAATTAAGAAAGAGATTAGAAGATATTCTAATTAAGGAAGAGATTACAAGATATATATTCTAATTAAGGAAGAGATTACAAGAGATATTCTAAATTAGGTATTGATATTCTAATTAAAGAAGAAATATCCTAAATTAGTGTAATTAAATTGTAATTGGATGACAATTACGAATTTAATACGTTGTAAATCCTATAAATACCTCAAAGGTATTTCATTGTAATTTTCAAGTATTCATTTTAATACAATTTTATTCTCAAAGCTTTGTTTCTCTCTCTCTAAGTGTTCTTGCATTTGAGTTCTTCTTATTTCTAAAAGGCTTACTAGCTTGAATCTACGTCGATCTAGCTTAGTGCCACACGGATCTAATTTTAGCCCGTGACAAGTGGTATCAAAGCAAGGTTGTGCTTCCGTATTCAAGCTGCAAGAGATGGATTCAGTTAATACCGTCACTAAGGTTTCAACTGTCTAAAATAAGGAAAAGGGATCCAAGAGGGTTAAGTCCGTTGAGAGAGGTGCTGCCATGGAAGCGCGGGTAACCCGACTTGAAGAAGGCATGAGCGAGCACCAAGAAACTTTCGAAGTGTTTAGCGCGGTGGCCGATAGAGTAACGGTGTTGGATGAGAAATGTGAAAAGTTGGAGAATGAGGTCATGGGGATCATTAACCGTTTGAATCGAAGCATTCATGACGACGTGCTGGAATTGGTTTAAGGAGAGATTAATGATATCCGACAGGAAATACATGAGATAATCCGAGGAGAATCCCATGCAATGATCGACGCTCTCTGAAGGGAAATGATGGGGAAGCTCGATGCGTTGGAAGGTCAGATTGGGTGGAATGGAGGGGAGCATAGAGGTGAGACACCTCATCAGATGGATGTTCCCAAGCCAACTTCATTCAAAGACTTGAGATGTGCAAGGTAAGTGGAGGACTTCCTTTGGAACATGGAGAGGTTGTTAGGATTGGGATTGCCGAAGGAGACTATGGGTCTCGCTAGAGTGAACGCTTACACAACACACCAGTTGTTACTAACCCTGTTCGAGGTTAATATCGGTCTCAATACTACGCAAGTTGTCACAAAATCTTGAACCGAGTTCAAGTGCGGAACTGTTCGTTTCAACTTGAAGTAACACAAGCACAGTTTAGACATCAACAAGAAGATATAAGGTAGAAGAGAAACACAACACATGATTTATGGATATTTGGAGATAAAACTCCTACGTCACCCCTTCTTCTCAAACGTTGAGAAGGATATTCACTTAGAATATTCAAACAGTTTACAGTACGTATGTCGAACACACGATGCTTATTTACTGATCGTTTTGACTTCTTACTACACTCATTTTGTTGAACAGAAACAGATTATGTCAACTTACAATACTTACTACTAACACAAAATAGATGAACTTGTAATACACGTGAAATTCTAACACACACTGATTTGAAATCTTGAGCAATATGTTAACGTGAGCAGGTTTGAAAGCTTGAACAAAATGTTATCGCATAAGGTCGTATCATTATCAAAACGTAGTTTATCCGGTTTAGTTGAGTCTTATTCAACGGATATATTTCCTTGATAGTACAAGTACACCGTCTATTGGTTTTGATTGGTTGAGGATCGTTGTGGTACATTCTTGGGATATCATCTGATCTTGTTTGATAATAAGTCAACATGGTCATTAAATGAGTTAATAATCTCCGAGGAGCAGATCATCATGCATATTTGTCTTCTAATGATTTGGATATCTGGGTAGTGTGAGGGATATCTGATTCAAAAAGGTTGTGTTGGACTTATACCAAAATAACAATCTGATCTTCTTTAGCAGGCTTCTGCTTCCCAAAAGGGTTTCATCAGACTTATATTAAAATGGTAATGGAACAGTCTAATCATGTGAATGCTCCCTTCTTTAATTATCGGAAATGTTCTATGTTGCACTAAAAAGGAAACTATCGGCTACTCTCAATATAAATCTTTCTTAGCATAAAACCGGTTCCGCCTCTTGGATTTGACCGATTAAACTACCGATCTTTTTACTTATCTACCCTTTTTGTAAATAACCGGTGAAGTTACCGTTGTGTGGATTTTACCGATTTCATGTCTTGTATAAAAGCCGAAGATTTTACCGAATAGATTACCGAAATAATTTACCGGATAAAGATTTTACCGAAATAATTATCGGTTCTGCTTTGAGAGTAACTAATTAGTTTTACCGATCTTACTGAGCGGTAAAACTGATTTCTTCTACCGAACCGATCATATATTCAATTTAAAAACCGATTACGCAGCCTTTGTGAAACCGAAGATATTACTAGTTAAACCGCTGGTCGGTTTACCGATTCTGCTTCATAACATATATCCGATATTTTTACCGGTCAGTTGACTAAGTTGTAAAACTGATTTCTTATTGTTGAGCCAATTACTATTGATTCTGGTTTTTGACCTATTGCCGATAATTTTACCGGACATCCTACAAATCAGTAAAACCTATTTCTTTCACCGAATCCGATCCATTACCAAAGATAAATTTGATTTGCATCGTCTTCATAATATCGGTTAACCGGACTGAGCGGTAGAACCAATTTGTAAAGTCGAAGAAGTAAATTGCCGGTTTCGGTTTTACCGATTCCTGCATTTTCGGTTTTGATAGAAGCTGAACCTCTTGGTTTCTTGGCTTTCTGGTTTCCTACACATATGATTTTTTGATTAAGTTCTTTAGATAATTAATTACTTACTAATTGACTATCTAATTTATCTAACAATTTCTCCCTTTTTGATTATTTCAATTAAATATTCAAAACTTTGTAATCGTTGGCCTCTTAAGTTATTTTAATTTCTAACAATTTCTCCCTCTTTAATACTATAGAATAAATTATCAAAGCCAGTTTATTTTTATGAAAAATGTTTCTTTCAATTTCATCCTTTTTGATTGTCTTAACTCTTAAGATTATCAAAACTAATATTTTAAAAACAGATTAATCATGATGAACTCCTATTTAATAGATATAATATAAGGAGTTAGAAAATAATAAACCAGATTATATCGGTTTAAAAACTTAGAAAGTAACGACATAGTGAGTAAAAGATAAATAAAAGGTTTAGATTTAGTATATCCCTCTTTTCATTTTTCAGATCGGTTGTGAGAGGTTTTCTGCCATCCATCTGTTCATGAAGCCCAGAGCCGATTGACCAGGAATGTTTGTTTCAACATTTATTTCACATTGATGATCATTGTCAACTGAGCTCCCACCACCTCTACGTAATCTTCGGTTTAACAGAGCACTACGTGGAACAACCTCTAGCGGGGGAACTTCCGGTTGAGGCTAGGATGTGGCACATTTGCCCCTTCGAATCAAAAATATTTCATCATCTTCTTCCTCATCATCTGGTTTTTTAGTCTCCGGTATTTCAGTTTTTGGTTGTGCATTCACTGGTGTTTCAAATTCCGCTGCCACAGACTTTTGGTTCTTTTTCGTTTAACCGCTCCAGGCTTCTTAGAGGTAGGTGGTTGCACGGCTGTTTCTTTATTAATATCCTCCTGGATTTTTCGTGCAGCTTCTTCATTGGCCCTTTCAACGGTCTTTGCATTCTCGTCTTCCTCTTCTTGAATTCGACGGGCAGTCTCTTCATGATCCCTCAACTTTTCAGCATCGACAGCACTATGAGACTTAACCAGTTCATGGAATTGTGATGACATAAGTTCAACGGATGAAAGAGTCTTAGAGACAATAGGCTGTATCCGGCCTACTTCCTCCCATACTTGTGCCAATTTTTGATCGTCGGACCTTGATGAAGATGCGTGCTCTCTGAGTGCTTCGGTTACTCGGGCTTCCATGGATGCTTGTCATGGGGCTAGAGCCTTTTGGATCGACTGCTCAATGTTCATCCTTAGGAATTCTTTAGAAGAGGATCGGGATGAGACAAGAGCGTGGGATTGTATAAGAAGTGCCCCATGAGAACTCACATGAAGAGATATTTCCGTGCAAGTCAGTTTTTTAATGTTGTTCTCTTGTCTTGTTGTGGTCAGAGGACTTACCCAATGGAGATTTGGCAGTTTCATTTCCAGTAAGTGATGGGTTGGAATTTGTTGTATCCTTCCCTTATTCATCTTTGGATTCATTATCGTTTGATCCATGTTTTTCCTCCAATTCGATTCGACGTTGTTCGGCTATCTCTTTTTGCCCACTCCAAGGTATAAAGAGTCTTCTTTAGCACACGAACCTTGGACATCATATTTATCGAATAGCTCTCATTTTTCGGATGGGGTCCATGTAGTCTTAGATGATTGACCCTTTTCCAAAGTTGGCTTTACGATTCCAACAATTTTTGAGTCTCACCCTAGATAGTGTGCTCTTCTTCAACCAGTACATATTTTGGTTTTCCTACAGCCGTGACAGGAATTCCTTCAAACTTGGAGATAGTGGCAAGAATGTCATCCATAATGGCCTTAAGCAGTTCAATAACATGTATATCCACTCTTGTTGTATCGTCGTTTTGATTAAGATCCACTTCTCGTTGCTAGACGATTGGCAACAACACTTTCCTTCTAGCATTTTCTTCAACCATATTGCTTTTTGCCAATGCTTCGGGTACTGATGTGGTATTTGTTAAAGAGAATATCACTTGTTCTATTTCCAGGAGAGCAGACCACTTGTTCTCTTTTAGGACTTTAGGGAGAATCTCGCTGAAACTCACCTCTAGCCTTGCGTTCGCCCACGCATAGAACAAGTCAATAGACTCACTCACTTTGTCTTCAACTTCCTTAAGAATGTGGTTAACAATTTTCTTAGCCTCATCATCGTCTTTCTGAGAATTTGGTATGTCATTAACGATTGGAACGATAGGGTAATTTCCGGTTTCGGTCAGGATTTTCTCCTAATTTCCTTCTTTTAGTTGACCGGTACGAGCTATTTCAGGATGGCCGGTTTCAGGCATTTTGAACTGATCGGTTTTTTGCGGAGATAATCGATCGGTTTTGTTAGCAGTCTCTTGATCAGTTTCGGCCATCTACCCAGCCTCATCAATAATATATGTCCAGTCGGTTTCAGCTATCCAACCGGTTTCAACCACAACTTGGTGTATACTATCCGATACCACCTGTTGAGCTTTTAAGACCACAAACCCAATCGGTAATACAGGAGTGTCTCTCTATGCAGCAGCAGTAACATTAACAGTAGGCAAAGTTTAAATATTTACCTCAGGTTGACGTATCTCTTGTGCTGAGGAAGTCCCATCGGTTTTCTTTCGTCTAGTCACGACCCAGCTACCAATGCTAGCGGTAGATTCAACAGCATCCCTAAGTCTTTGAAGCGATTCCATTCGATCGGCTGGTTTAGGAAGCCTTGACCCGACATCAGTTTCTTCGCTAACAGCCCCTTCGATAGCCAGTCGTCTGACTGTTATTTCGGAAACAGACCCTTTAGCCTTGCTCGCCCTAACAAAATATCTCCCTGTACAAGCGGAGTTTAGGATCTTGCTATGAGGAAGATGGGTACCTGGACAGGTATGAATGTTTAGATGAGTGAGGATCTTCCCAATTTGCAACGCATAGCCTAGACTCCTAGTGGACTCAGGAGTGATCATTTCACATAGAATACCGAAGAGAATGCGCCCCTAGTTGATTCGGTCGCCTCTCACAACAACACCCATCATGTCGAACTTTGACCGAGTGATGCTGTCAAAGTTTCTCCCTTTTGCCTGAAGCGCCTTGGACGTGATGTCGCATAAAACCCTATATTCGCACTTTATGGATTTCTTCTGTTGGGTCAAATTATTTTGACTAAGTGTTGAAATAATTTGACTATTGGGATTTTGAAGATGAAATGATTTATGTGTTTTGATGCAAGTGTATCGAAATCATATTTCATGAGACTTGGCTCTAATGAGGCTCATTAGAACAATTTTGGCATTAGATGCAAAGAATTAGACGTGTAGTCTAACTCAGTGGAGTTAGATGTGCAGTCTAATAAATGCACGGAATTAGACGTGTAGTCTAACTCGTGGAGTTAGATGTGCAGTCTAATGTATACGGAATTAGACGTGCAGTCTAACTCGTGGAGTTAGACGTGCAGTCTAACTCGTGGAGTTAGACGTGCAGTCTAATGTATACGGAATTAGACGTGCAGTCTAATGTATACGGAATTAGACATGTAGTCTAACTCGTGGAGTTAGACGTGCAGTCTAATGTATACAAAATTAGACATGCAGTCTAACTCGTGGAGTTAGACGTGCAGTCTAATGTATATGGAATTAGACGTGAAGTCTAATATATTGTGAAGGTTAGACGTGAGTGTAACTCCTTCAGACAAGTCTGAAGTAGAACCGGAATTAGACGTGTAGTCTAACTTAGTGGAGTTAGACGTGCAGTCTAATGATTAGTAAATGATTAGACGTGTAGTCTAATCAGTGAAAGTTAGACGTAAGTCTAACTCCTTTAGACAAGTCTGAAGTAGAACCGGAATTAGACGTGCAGCCAAACTCAGTGGATTAGACGTGTAGTCTAATGGTTTGTAACAATTAGACATGTAGTCTAATTGGTCAAAGTTAGACGTAAGTTGAACTCCTTCAGATTAGTCTGAAGTGATTGTAATTAGACGTAAGTCTAATCACATTAGACCATGCGGTCTAATGGATTCTGCTCTTAGACGGGGATGTTTGACTTTATTAGACGAAGTCGTCTAACTGAAATATTGTCAGAATGGTCTGTGCTCGGAAGACTATTTTTGGTTTTGATGGTCCTCTTAGCTCTCTCCTTTGCTTTCTTCTAGATGAACCCGGTAAGAGCTTTCACCTTCCTTCCAAAATCTTAAACAACCAGAAGGTTGTTGATTACGTTCTAAGGGTGAAGACGCTCAAGTCCAAGAAAAGAAAAAAGAGATATCTCCAATCATCCTCTAACCGCAGTCTTAGAGATCTCCTAGGTTGAAGATCATCCTTTCCAGTGAAAAGACTAGGAAGAAGAAGAAGAAGATTAGAATGGAAATTATATTCATTTAAGATGAATTTTTTTCTTGATATCTTGATGATGCTTTTTTTGTGAACGTATTTAGGCTATTTTGAACAATGTTTTGTGTGTTTCTTCTGAAAAACACTCATATATGGGTATTTCTGAATATGATATTTTGTATGTTATATTTGCATGTAAACAGATGTTTATTTATATGATGAATGCACATTTTGGTACATTTTTGTAGGTTTTCAATTTCTTCATAAAAAAGGAGGAAATTGTTGGGTCAAATTATTTTGACTAAGTGTTGAAATAATATGACTATTGGGATTTTGATGATGAAATGATTTATGCGTTTTGATGCAGGTGTATCGAAATCATATTTCATGAGACTTGGCTCTAATGAGATGCAAAGAATTAGACGTGCAGTCTAACTCAGCGGAGTTAGATGTGTAGTCTAATGAATGCACAGAATTAGACATGTAGTCTAACTCGTGGAGTTAGACGTGTAGTCTAACTCGTGGAGTTAGACGTGCAGTCTAATGTATACAGAATTAGACGTGCAGTCTAACTCGTGGAGTTAGACGTGCAGTCTAATGTATACGTAATTAGACGTGCAGTCTAACTCGTGGAGTTAGACGTGTAGTCTAATGTATACGGAATTAGACGTGCAGTCTAATGTATTGTGAAGGTTAGACGTGAGTCTAAGTCCTTCAGACAAGTTTGAAGTAGAACCGGAATTAAACGTGTAGTCTAACTTAGTGGAGTTAGACGTGCAGTCTAATGGTTAGTGAATGATTAGACGTGTAGTCTAATCAGTGAAATTTAGACGTAAGTCTAACTCCTTCAGACAAGTCTGAAGTAGAACCGGAATTAGACGTGCAGTCTAACTCAGTGGAGTTAGACGTGCAGTCTAATGGTTTATAACAATTAGACGTGTAGTCTAATTGGTGAAAGTTAGACGTAAGTCTAACTCCTTCAGATTAGTCTGAAGTGATTGTAATTAGACATAAGTCTAATCCCATTAGACCATGCGGTCTAATGGATTCTGCTCTTAGACGAGGATGTTTGACTTCATTAGACAAGGTCGTCTAACTGAAATACGTCTAATGCTTAGCTTAAGCAATGTGCTTGAAGCTAGCACCCGCCTACCCACGTGCTATAGTTGTACCCTACTCCTGCTCCACTTTCTAGTGAAGATTAGTACAACAGCTATATGCAACCAATCAATGAATGCCACATAAGAGAATTTCCCTCATATTACTTGTTTTGCAGGTACATCTCTGATGGAATATTCGGCACACTACCAGTGGTGTACGGCCACGATCTTTGTGCTTAGAACCTGCTGTGTACAATGGAGGCTTTCCAATGGAAGACTGCCACATATCATTCTAAAAGATTCGACCGTTAGTCTCTGTCCGGTATTTATCAGATCCTAAGGACAACGGACGAAGCACTAGTTTTCACAATCTACCTAACTGAACGAACAAACAATCTTGCTTGCTGATATTTCAGAGAGAGAAATCCACCCTTTCAATATTGATCTTGTGAAGCTGCTTTCCTGATTGTACTGTGTGTGAATCAAGAGAGAGAGCTAGAATCAAAAATACCTTTAGCTGAGTGATATTCTTCATCTTGTAAATTGAACAGTGTGTGTTCTGTTCAATAGTGAGCTAAGTGTGTGCAAACTGTATTTGATTCTAATCATTTTATAGTGAATCCTTCCGTTGGTTGGAAGAAGAGGTGACGTAGGAGAGTTTCTCCGAATATCCATAAACAAACGGCTGTGTTCTTTCATTTCTATCATCTTTTCATTCTTCATCTTGAGCTTCAAACCCAAGTAAACAATTCCTCCTTGAATTTGTTTCAAGTGTTTACAAAAGTTTGCGTAGAATTGAAAGCGAATTAAATCCTTATCAAGATTTCTTTCAAACCGTTTTTCATAAGCCTTCATCAATACCCAGACCCCTGTCTCTATCAATAAAGCCGATCCTATCATCTTCTTTCCATTGAACTGCACTGGCAAATCAGTGTCGGAAAGTATCATCTAAAGCTGGGAGGTCGAGATACGAGACAATGCCTTAGAGAAGTCTCGGCCCCTCGTTGGAAGTTGTAAGATCTCGGCGAATAGACTCTCAGAGATAGTTAACTCTACTTCGCTTACTTTTGCCTTGATTGCACCGTCCACTAGTTTTGTTGTGTCGAAGAACTCGCGAACACCCTCTTGATAGTATATCGTCGGTCCATCAAAAAAGTGTCGCAGTCCAAACTTCTCGATAGATTCAATTAAGTCTCGTATTTCGATCGATCATGTATGCCTGATGCATTCAAAATCAACCTGCACAATGTTATTGAACAACGCATTATCTCTTCCCATGATAAAGTTCTAGTTTTAGCAAAGAAGAAGGGGAATACGATTTCTAGGGAGAAGGCATAACCCAATATATAAATTAGGGTTCGAAGATCGTGTATTCCTTCCAAATATATAATATATGTTTCCGGTTAAAAGGATTTATTTCCAAACGGGGTAATGAACTGTAACCTTTTGACATGTGACCCCATGTCCCCCCCCCCCCCAAATAGGCAATGTTGGCGCCTTGTTTTGAAAATTCATCTTTTTTTGAGGTAATAAAAGTAACTGTTTGAGCTTTAACTATTATCATTAAATCATGTATTAAATGCAGTTTATTAAATAACTATTTTTAAACATGTCTATTTAAAACTTTTAATGACATATAATTAATACATATATTAAATGCAACTTGATAACATCAATAACATCATGCCGATTTAACCAAAGTAACCGGTTTTTGGACAAAATAACCGGTTTTTCATGAGAACTTAGACTAGAATATAAAACGTTTGAACACCCTAATTTCTATCCATTCTAACTTTTGCTGCCTCTATCATATGGATCCAGCTTACGACATTTTCTTTGGTCAGAATGTTGGATGGTCTGATGAAGGTTTCGGTCCGAGATTGGCGTTAAGGGAAAGAAGTAGGCTGCTAATCTAAGGAATGTAACCGATCATTGGTCGAGGAGATGAGATCATTTTCTTCAGATTGTCGAAAATTATCTTCGACCAGTTTATAAGAATTCCTTCTATTATGGCAACCATCATCTCAAAAATTCTTTGGAAATAGTAGTTAGTTGATTCCTTGGAAAGAATGCTTTTGCCAATGATTTCACTAAGGATCTGATATTCAATGTGTAGGAGCGATTTTGCTCCATAAGTTTCGACTGGATTTTCAGAATGGGAGAGATGATGACGCATCTCATTTATGAATTCATTAGAGAATGAGAAGTTAGAGAGGCCTTCGGTTGGTAGCTCGCAACTTCATGCGAGATCCATCTCACTGAAGACAAATTCCTGACCTCGAGCTATGGAAATGATTAAGTACTCATGGATTATCTTGGCATTCTTGAAAATTTCAAGAATGATTTCATTGTTTATGGTAGATAGGTTTTCAAGAAAAGGCATTAGACAGATTGTTTCAATAGATCTGAACATTGAATAGACTACCATATCTTTACAGGATAAGACTGATTCGAAATATACTAGAATGGTGTTGTTTAAGATTATGAGATTCATCTTTTGAGAGTAGTCTTTTGTTTGAGATAATTGTTCAAAGATTTACAGTTATTTGGTTTTTATAACATTGGTATTATATAGAGAGAGGAGGGGGGGTTTGCCCATTGGAATATATCCTTGAAGTTGTTGGATAGGAAGGGATTGTATCTAAGATTCCGGATGGTCAAAGAAGGAAAATATTCATTTCATTTCAAAGAAAATGACATTTTAGTGAAATGTTAGTCCTCCACTTTGAACAATGATAAATATAGGTCTTCACGTTGTTTGAGGAATGATTGTTTTGTTTTCATAAGGAATATGTTCAGACGAATACTAATAAACGCAGGCTAGCTGTCCCATCTTGAAAGAGAAATGAGACTACCAACATTTCCATGTAAGAAATCGGTCGACTGTCCATAAAGTCGGTATTATTGCGATCAATTATTTAATCTTGAAGAAAAACCGCTTCCACTTATAGCCAGAAATCTTACTGGGCAATAATTGTTCAATTAGAAATAAGCGATCGTTTTACCGATTTTACTTAAGCAGTTCGGTTTTACATTTATTTCCAGTATAATGATTTTACTAGTTTCAATAGGAGGTAGCCATCCGGTTTTATCTGTCTGAGGTCTTTTTCCTTATAGATTTATGAACATAAAATATGAATGTAAGTGTCCGATCGGTTTTTGAAAAATACCAAAATTTGAAGAAGCTGACCGATTTTATAAAAATATTGAAATCATGATTTTTCTACTAAAATGACATGTTTGAGAAGCGAGAGCTTCTCCCTGAGATCATGCCTAGTTTTTCATGAATGCAAAGATAAAAATATTTTTTTTGTGAGAATGTTTCTCTCTAAATGCATGCCGGTATTTTAAGGAATAATTTGGTTACTATCAGCAAGACCCAAAATAGTTCTGAAATATGAAAACTTAGCTTCGTGTAGTGGTTTAGTGAAGATATCGGCCACTTGTTGCTCAGTTGAAATATATTCTAGACAAATATGTTTCTGTTGTACATGTTCTCGGATAAAGTGGTGTCGGATATCAATGTGCTTTGTTCTTGAATGCAACACAGGATTGTATGTGATCGCAATTTCGCTTGTATTGTCACAGAATATTGGAGACTCCTCAGCTATTATGCCAAAGTCCCTTAATTATTGTTGGATCTAGAGGAGTTGAGCACAGCAACTATCGGCTGCAAGGTACTCAGTTTCCGCTGTTGAAGTTCCAACGGATGTCTACTTTTTGCCATACAAGGAAACAAGCCGGTCCCCCAAGAACTGACATGTCCCGCTGGTGCTCTTTCTATAAATTTTGCAACTTGCATAGTCTATATCATAATAACTTGTTAAATTGAAACTGGAATCCTTCGGATACCACAGTCCCACATCTTGAGTTCACTTAAGATATTTCAATATTCTTTTAGCAGTAGTGTAATGAGACTGTTTTGGATTAGCCTAAAATCTTCCGCATACTCCAACTGTAAATAAGATATCAGGTCGGCTTACTGTTAGGTAGAGAAGTGATTCAATGATTCCACGATATATTGTGATGTCAACACTTTGACAATCTTCATCCTTGTCTAATTTGATCGAGGAGCTCATTGGGGTTGAGGCAGCGGAACAGTTTTCCATACCAAACTTCTTTAGTAATTATTTCGTGTACTTGGCCTGATTTATGAATGTTCCTCCTTCAATCTGTCAAACTTGAAGACCTAAGAAAAAATTCAATTTTCCCATCATACTCATTTCGAACTTGTCAGTCATCATTTTAGAGAATTTATCATATAACTTTGGATTCGTTGAACCGAAAATGATATCATCTACATAAATCTGTACAAGTATTATGTGCTAATTTTTCTCAAAATTGAATAACGTTTTGTATACAGATCCTATAGTAAAATCATGATTAAACAAAATTTTCGTTAGAGTATCGTACCATGCTCTAGGAGCTTGTTTAAGACCATAAAGTTCCTTGTACAATTTATAAACATGACTAATTAGAGCAGGATTTTTGAAACCAAGAGGCTGTTCAACGTATACCCCATCACTTAATTCACCATTCAGGAAAGTACTTTTGACATCCATTTGAAAAACTTTGAAATTTTTGAATGCAATAAATACTAAAAAGATTCTAATGGCCTTTAGTCTGGAAACAAGAGCAAATGATTCTTCAAAATCAATGTCTTCTTCCTGTTTGTATCCTTGGGCCACTAAACTAGCCTTATTCCTCGTAACCAAACCGTTCTCATTGAGTTTATTTCGAAATACCCATCTAGTTCTAATGACAGATTGATTAGCTGGTCTTGGGACTAGATGTCGGACTTTATTTCTCTCAAAATGGTTTAGTTCCTCTTGCATTGCTAAAATCCAATTAGGATCCAACAATGCTTCATCCACCTTTTCGGTTCAATTAGTGAGATAAATGCAGAATTTGCATATTCTTCTAACAGTTGATGCCTAGTTCTAATGGGTGTAGACGGGTTACCTATAATTAGCTCAGGAGGATGATCTTTATTCCATTTAAAGTTCGGTCTTGAAATGCTTTTAACTGACCGGTTATTTGATCAAGGTTAAACAGACTGGTAGGCTGAGTGTTAGGCCGACCGGTTTCCTCAGCAGTTTCTGAAGTGTCAACTTACTACTGTAAAGCAGATTGATCTTGTTGATCCTCAGCGTTATTAACCGTTTGCGCATAAACAAATCTTCTATAGACCAGAACCTCATCTTCACTATTTATTTTTTCCAATCTGCTAGATAAATCAATGGGTGATGAAGTATTATTTTCAACAGATTCGTCAAATACAACATGAGATGATTCTTCAACCGTACGAGTCCTATTATTGTATACTCTATATACTTTACTAACTTCAGAATAACATATCATGATACCAAAATCTGATTTAGCGTCGAAAGCATTCAGATAATTTTTGTCGTTGTTATGGATGTAACACTTACAGCCATAGATCCTAAAATAACGGATGTTAGGAACTTTGTCATGGTATACTTCAAAAGGCGTTTTTTTAATGCGTTTGTTCATCATAGAATAATTTTAAGTATAACATGCAGTATTGATAGCTTCTGCCCAAATCTTTTGAGAAACACCCAAATCGGCTATCATGGATCTTACAGCTTCCTTGAGGGTTCGGTTTCTCCTTTCAACTAGTCCATTTTGTTGAGGAGTGTTTGCACTAGACAACTCGTTTCTAATACTAGATTCCTCAAGATATGATGTTAATGTTCTATTAATGAATTCGGTGCCTCTATCACTCCTAATCTTATTGACACATACATATTTTTCATTTTGTACTCTTCTAAGCATCTTAATCAGATTTTGGAGTAGCTTGATTTTTAGAGACTAAGAAAATGACCCAGGTATATCAAGAGTAATCATCAATAATTACCATAGTATAATTCATGTCTCCTAGACTGGTTACCTTAATAGGTCCCTAAAGATCCATGTGAAGAAGTTCTAAGCATCTGCTAGATTGAATGTTTCTCTTACTTTTAAAGGTTGATTTAATTTGTTTTCCCATTTGACAAACAGAACACACTTTACCTTTTAAAAACTTCGTATTAGGAATTCCTTGAACTAGTTACTTAGTGCAAATGTAGTTGATTGTCTTAAAGTTTAAGTGATTTAATCTTTTCTGCCACAACAAGTTTTGATCATTCTTAGCAATCATGCATACAGATTTAGGACATTTAACTTTCCAGTCTACTTTGTAAATATTTCATATTCGATGCCCTGTTAATAGAGTACTACCCTATTGATTCTTAACTAAGCATGATTGTTTATGAAATTCGACCGTGTATCCTATATCACACATTTGACTAATAATAAGCAGGTTAAAATATAGATTAAGTAATACATCATTTATAGTTAAGTTACCATGGACAATCTTACCCCTGTCCACAACCTTGTCAATAAGATCTGTACATGTCAATAAGACCATGACAAAGTTTCTAATATCCGGTATTTTAGGATCTTTAGTTGTAAGTGTTACATCCACAACAATGGCAAAAATTATTTGACCTCCTTTAACACTAAATCAGATGTTGGTATCATGTTAGGTTATTCCGAAGTGAGTAAAGCATATAGAGTTTATAACAATAGGACTCTTACTATTGAAGAATTATCTCATGTTGTATTTGACGAATCTGTTGAAAGTAATACTTCATCATCCATTGATTTATCTAACAGATTGGAAAACTTAAATATTCAATCTGACAGTAAAAATGAGGTTCCGGTTTACCGAAGATTTGTTTATAACCAGACGGTTAATGATGCTGAAGTTCAACAAGATCAAGCTGCTTCACAGTAGGAAGTTGACACCTCAAAAACTGCTGAGTAAACTGGTCGGTCTGACGCTGTTCAACCTACCGGTCTTTCTAACCTTGATCAAATAATCATTCGATCAGAATGAATTTCAGGACCGAACCTTAAATGGAACAAAGATCATCCTCTTGAGCTAATTATAGGTAACCCCTCTGCACCCATCAGAACTAGGCATCAACTGTTAGAAGAATATGAAAACTCTGCATTTATCTCACAGATTGAACCGAAAAGGTGGATGAAGCATTACTGGATCCTAATTGGATCCTAGCAATGCAAGAGGAACTAAACCAGTTTGAGAGAAACAAAGTCTGGCATCTAGTTTAAGACCAGCTAATAAATCTATCATTATAACTACATGGGTCTTTTGAAATAAACTCAATGAAAACGGTTTGGTAACAAGGCTAGACTATTGGCCCAAGGATACAAACAGGAAGAATGCATTGATTTTGAAGAATCATTTGCTCATGTTGCCAGATTAGAGGCCATTAGAATCTTTCTTGCATTTGCTGCATTCAAAAATTTCAAAATTTTTCAAATGGATGTCAAAAGTGCTTTTCTTAACGGAGAATTAAGTGAAGAAGTATACGTTGAACAACCCACTGGATTTAAAAATCCTGATTTAATTAGTCATTTTTATAGATTGGACAAAGCACATTATGGTCTTAAACAAGCTCCTAGAGCATGGTACGATACACTAACAAATTTTTTATTTAATCATGATTTTACTATAGGATTTGTTAACAAAACGTTATTCAAGTTTGAGAAAAATAAGCACATATTACTTGTACAGATCTATGTAGATGATATCATTTTTTATTCAACCAATCCAAAACTATGTGATAAATTTTCTAAAATGATGACTGACAAGTTCGAAATTAGTATGATGGGAGAATTGAATTTCTTCTTAGGTCTTCAGGTTCGACATATTGAAGGAGGAACATTCATAAATCAGGCCAAGTACACGAAAGAATTATTAAAGAAATTTGGAATGAAAAGCTATTCCGCTGACTTAACCCCGATGAGATCCTCGATCAAACTAGAAAAGGATGAAGATGGTAAAAGTGTTGACATCACAGCATATCGTGGAATCATTGGATCTCTTTTATACATAACAGCAAGTCAACCGGACATTCTATTTGCAGTTGGAGTATGCGGAAGATTTCAGGCTAATCCAAAACAGGCTCATTACACCGCTGCTAAAATAATATTAAAATATCTTAAGGAAACTCAAGATTTGGGACTGTGGTATCCGAAGGATTCCAGTTTTAACTTAACGAGCTACTCTGATGCAGACTATGTAGGTTGCAAAGTTTATAGGATGAGAACCAACGGGACATGTTAGCTCTCAGATGACCGGCTTGTTTCCTTGTACAGCAAGAAGCAGACATCCGTTGCAACTTCAACTGCTGAAGCTGAGTACCTTGCAGCTGGCAGTTTCTATGCTCAACTCCTCTAGCTCCAACAACAATTAAGAGATTTCGGCATTACAGCTGAGGAATCTCCGATTTTCTATGACAACATAAGCGCCATTGCGATCACATACAATCCCGTGTTGTATTGAATAACGAAGCACATCGATATCCGACACCATTTTATCCGAGAACATGTACAGCAAAAACACATTCGGCTAGAATATGTTTCAATCGAGCAACAAGTGGCCGATATCTTCACTAAACTACTACAAGAAGCTAAGTTTTCATATTTCAGAACCATTCTGGGTCTTGCTGATAGTAGCCAAATTATTCCTTAAAATACCTGCATGCATTTAGGGCGAAACCTCCTCACAAAAATAACATTTTTCTCTTTGCATTCATGAAAATCGGGCATGATTCCAGGGAGTAGCCTTTGCTTCTCAAACATGTCATTTTAGTGGAAAAACCATGAGTTCGATACTTTCATAAAACCGATCAGCTTCTTCAAATTTCGGTATTTTTCAAAAACCGATCGGACATTCACATTTATTTCTTATGTTCATAAATTTATAAGGAAAAAGATCTCAGACAGATAAAACTGGATGGTTGCCTCCTATTGAAACCAGTAAAATTATTCTACCGGAAAGAAATGTAAAAACCAAACTGCTTAATTAAATCGGTAAACCGATCGGTTATTTCTGATTGAACAATTACCGCCTAGTAAGATTGACGGCTATAAGCGAAAGCGGTTTTTCTTCAGAATAATATAATCGATTGCATTAATACCGACTTTATAGATAGCTGACCAGTTCTCTACATGGATATTTTGGTGGTCTCATTTATCTTTCAAAATGGGACAGCCAGCTAGCGTTTATAAGTATTTGTCTGAACATATTCCTTATTAAAAAAGAAAAATAATCATTCCTCAAACAACGTGAAGACCTGTGTCTATCATTGTTCAAAGTGGAGGACTGACATTTCACTAAATTATCATATTCTTAGAAATGAAATAAATATGTTCTCTTTTTTACCATCCAAAATCTTAGATTAAATCCCTTTCTATCCATCAATATCAAAGATATATTCCAATGGGCAAACCCCCCCCTTCTTCCCTCTATATAATATCGATATCATTAAAACCAAAAACTAAAAATCTTTGAAAAACTCTCTCTCAAACAAAAGACTACTCTCAAAAAGATGAATTCTACTCTCTCAAACAACACCCTTCTAGTAGACTTCGAATTAGTCTTATCCTGTGAATACATGGTAGTCTCATTAATGTTCAGATCTCTTGAAGCAACCGGTCTAAGACCTTTTCTTGAAGACCGATTTACCATAAGCAACGAAATCATTCTTGAATTCTTCAAGAATGCCAAGATAATCCATGAGGACTTTATCATTTCCACTGTTCGAGGTCAGGAATTCGTCTTCAATGAGATGGATCTCGCACGAAGCTGCGAGCTACCAACCGAAGGCTTTTCTGACCTCTCATTCTCTAATAAAGTCATCAATGAGATGCGTCATCATCTCTCTCATTATGGAAATCCAGTCGAAACGTATGGAGCTAAAGCGCTCCTACATATTGAATATCAGGTCCTTAGTGAGATCATTGGCAAAAACATTCTTGCCAAGGAATCAACCAAGTACTATTCCCAAAGAATTTTGAGATGATGGTTGCTATCATAGAAGGAAATCCTATAAACTGGTCGAAGATATTCTTCGACAATCTAAATAAAATAATCTCTTCGGACAAGATGATGATCGGATATACCCCCAGCTACGTGGTCTATTCTTTGATATCGACATTTATCTCGGTCGTGGAACTACCCTTCACCCATCCCAACTTTTCACAAAGGAAAGAGTGCAGGCGCATATCGACCGAGTGGAGAGAGCAAGAATCAGAAAATAACTGAATCTTGGATTTTCAAGCCAACATTATTAGACCAATGTCTATCAAACATTCTTATTTGGAAAGAAAAATGATTGTTTTGTTTCATGAATCGGTTGTGCAATGTCTTTTAATCTCTTCCTTCCACAAAGTATTAATGAAAATCCGGCTTTATTAGAATGATCTATTAAAATAAGGACTTTGATCTTTCTATATGATCCTCTCACAATGTTTTCACAAAAACCGAGCGTTCTCTCAGGGAGAAGCAGCCGCTTCTCATAAAACCGATCGGTTCGGTTTTTAGCCCAGAAAATTGATCGGCCTCTTTGACCGGTCAGTTACTCCTTATGAAACTTTTGGAAATATTCTCTAAAAAGGTGTTTCACAAGATCTATTAGTGTTCAATGTTCAAAAGGTATGTTCTCGAATAACGTAAAAAGTCATGTCTTTTCAATGACCATCATAACGGCTAGATCGGTTCTTCCTTCACCTATTTAAACTAAGGAAATAGGTGAAGAACAACTCACAACAAATTTATCTATATCTTAAAGTCGAAAATCCATCCTCCAAAATGAGTCTAGCATCCACTCGTACCTCTCTCATTGTCGACTTCGAATCAGTTCTGACTCTCGACGATGATGAAGTTCGCGAAATTATGTTTGAACCTATGGCCAGTTCTGGTCTGAGGAAATTCCTTGAAGGATCCCGAAGGATCCTTGAAGAAGAAGTCGTCGAATTTTTTACAAATGCCAGAATCATCAATGACTCAATTGTATCAAGGGTAAGAGGTGAATCTATCACGATCGGAGAAGTAGATTTCGGTCAATTTTTCGAGCTACCAACCGAATGCTTTTCCGATTTCCCACCATATCCAGAAAATTTTATCCATGATATGGCATTTCTCTTCTCAATCTCTCCGATTCTGGTGGAAACACATGGACTCAAATCCAGACTATGCCATCACATCCAGATCCTTAGTGACATAGTTGGCAGAAGTATCCTGGCAAAAGAATCCACCCACTTCTACACCAAAAAGATTTTCGAAATGATTATTTCCATAGTCTGTGGCACCCCGATCAACTGGTCTCAAGTCATTTTCGAGAACCTAAAGAAAATGATTTCCTCTCCTCGACCGATGATCGGTTACATTCCTCAGATTAGTAGCCTTCTTCTTTCCTTCAACGCCAAACTCGGACCGGGAAATTTCGTCCGACCATCCAATATTCTTGCCAAAGAAAAAGACGAAAGCTGGATCAATAGGATAGAGGCAGCGGAAATAAGAAGGGATGGAATCTAGAGTGTTCAAACATTTGAAACTATTCTAGTCTAAGTCCTCATGAAAAACCGGTTATTTTGTCCAAAAATCAGTTACTTGTGTTAAATCGGCATGATGTTATTAATGTTATTAAGTTGCATTTGATATATGTATTGAATATTAATTAAATGATATGTCATTAAATGTTTGAAATCGTCATGCCCAAAAATGGTTATTTAATAAATTACATTTAATACATGTTTTAAGATTAACTATCAAGGATCAAACGGTTACTTTTAATTTTACCCCGAGAAAAGACCCATTTTCAAATAAGGCGCCATTTTTGCCGATTTTGGGGGGAACGTGGGGTCACACGTCAAAGGGTGACGATTCATTACCCAGTTTGGAAAACAATCTTTTAACTAGCATCATATATTATATATTTGGAAGGAATACACGATCTCAGGATTGAATTTTATTTTGCAAACCCTAATATAAATTTTGCTCTACCTTCTCTCTAGAAATTGTATCCTCCTTCTTCTTCGCTAAACCTAGAATTTTATCATGGGAAGAGATAATATGTTGTTCAACCACATTGTGCAATTTGATTTTGAATGCATCAAGCATGCAAGATCGATCGAGATGCGGGAGTTAATCGAATCCATTGAGAAGTCTGGACTGCGATATTTCCTTGACGGACCGGCGATATACTATTAGGAGGCCATTTGTGAGTTCTTCGACACAGCAAAAATAATGGACGGCGCTATCAAGGCAATGGTCAAGGAGGTAGAGATCACTATCTCTGAGAGCTTATTCGCCGAAGTCCTAAAACTTCTGATGAAAGGCCGAGACTTCTCAAAGGCACTATCTCGTACCTCAACCTCCCAGCTTCATATGATACTCTCTAACACTGATTTTCCGTTGTAGTTCAACGAGAAGAAGAAATCCTTGAAGTGCGAGTACAGAGTTCTATGCGAAATCACCTCTAAGACGCTTCAGGCAAAAGGGAGAAACTTTGACAGTTTAACCTGATCAATGTTCGATGTGATGGGTGCTATCGTGAGAGGCGACCGAATCAGCTGGGGGTGCATTCTCTTCAATACGCTATACGAAATGGTCACTCCTAAGTCCACCAGGAGTCTTGGATATACGATGCAGATCGACAAGATCCTCACTCATCTGAACATTCCTATCGGGCAAGGTACCCCTCTTCCTCACATCAAAATCTTAAACTCTGCTAGTTTAGGGAGATACTTTGTTAGAGACAGCAAGGCAAAAGGCTCCATGTCCGAGGTACCTGTGAGAAAACTGGTTGTCGAAGGCGCCGCTAGCGAAGAAACTAATACCAGTTTTAAACTCCCCAAACTAGCTGATCGAACGGCATCATTTCAAAAAATTCAGAAGGCCGTCGAATCTACCGCTAGCTTTTGTAGCCCCATGACTAAACGAAAGAAAACCGGTGGGATTTCTTCAGCACAAGAGATATGTCAACTAGGGGTAAATATTCCAACTTCTCCTAATACTAATATCATTGTTGTTGTTCAGAAGTACATCTCTGTACTACTGATTGGTCTTGCGGTTTTAGAAGCTCAATTGGTGGTATGGGATATTATACACCAAGTTGTGGTTGAAACCGATCAGATGGCTAAAACCGATCGGCTAAATGTTGTTGTTGAGACCTATCGGATAGCTGAAACCGACCAGACATATTTTGTTGATGAAGCTGGAGAGATATTCGACACCGATCAAGAGAATGCTAACAAATCCGATCGGTCATCTCCACCAAAAACCGACCAAATTCCTGAAACCGTTCATCTAGAAATGGATGCTATCGGTCAAACAGATGAAGGAAATCAGGAAAAGATCCAGACCAAAACTAAGGTTGATCCGATTTTGAATGAGAAGACAGTCGGAACGGTTGTCCCAATTATTGATGAAATACCGGATCCTCGCAAAGATGATGAAGAGGCTGAGAAGATCGTTAACTTTATTCTTGAGGAGGTTGAAGAAAAGGCGTGTGAAACTATCGATCTATTCTATGCGTGGGAAAACGCAAGGCTGGAAGTAAGCTTCAGCGAGGTACTTCCCGAGGTTCCAGAAGAGAAGAAATGGTCTTCTCTTCTGTCCTTAGAACAGGTGATATTCTCTCTAACAAAAACCACATCAGTACCTAAAGCCCTGACAAGGAGCAAGTTGGTCGAAGCAAATGCAAAAAGGAAAGTATTGTTGCCAATTGTTGAGCAACGGGAAGATGATCTCAATCTAAACGGAGCTACGACAAGTGTGGAAAAGATTGTTGTTATACTGCTAAAGGTTGTCATGGAGGACCTCCTTGTCACTATATCCAAGTTTGAAGAAATACCCATAACGGTTGAGGAAATACCGAAATCTGCACCTATTGAAGAAGGGCCTATTATTCAATGTATAACCCAAACTACTGAAATCGTTAAACCATCGTTTGTGAAGGGTCAATCATCTAAGCCTACCTGGATAGCCTCCGAGGAACGAGAATTGTTTGACAAATATGATGTTAAAGGTCCGTGTGTTAAAGAAAAATATCTTAGAATTGGAAAACATGATTATGAAGAAATAACTGAAAGACTAAAAATCACTTCAGCTAACGAACTAGACTCGAGCTTAATGGGATCAACCGATGACGAATCGAATGATGAGGATGGAAAGGATACAGCTAATTCCAACCCATCACTTACCGAAAAAGATATTGTCAAATCGTCATCGGGTTAAGTCCTCTGACCACAACAACAAGACAAGAGATAACAGCGCTGAAAGACCGGCTTGCACGGAAATATCTCTTCATGTCATTTCTCACGGGGTATTTCCTATTCAATCACTAATCTCAATCGACCTTTATTCTCGTGACCTCACGTTCCTTTGTTACTGACTCTTATCTCTCGACAAACCACATATCAATCACACTTTAACAGGTCTTTTATCCTTAAGAAAACAAATTACAAATTTAATTGACATTTAGCATCGTGACTTCACACTTTGATTAATCAAATATTTGATTCATATTTTTAAGCACTTTCTATTATTACCGGACTATTATACATCGGCAAACCACATCTTCATCATACTTGGTTAAAGAGTTGTATTTGTTTTGTTAGGTTGCAAGTTCGAAACATACATATATTATTTTTATTTTATTTTTAATCTTTTAAGTTTATGGGCGGGTCAACCCACAATCCGACCCAATTATTCATTTACTCTCACATATATATATCCAAACTAATCAATGTTCTCGACCCGACAATCCAGACACTTTAAAATTAAACATTATTATTATACATAGATTAACTAGTTATAAAAATGAACTTAGATTGTTAAAAATGTTTCACGTTAATCAAATTTAGTGTTGAATTTAAAATATAAAGTTTTATTAGTCTAGTTAATTAAATGGTTGTACTTATTTTGTTAGGTTGCAAGTTCAATATATATATATATATATATATAATTTTATTTTATTTTTAAA
The DNA here is from genome assembly GCF_907164915.1 of Impatiens glandulifera. NCBI lineage: Eukaryota > Viridiplantae > Streptophyta > Magnoliopsida > Ericales > Balsaminaceae > Impatiens > Impatiens glandulifera. The sequence continues at coordinate 210,867 of NW_025919008.1, forward strand.
CGTTTTAAGTTTATGGGTGGGTCAACCTATAATCCGACCCAAATATTCATTACTCTCACATATATATCCAAATTAATCACAACTCTCGACCCGGCAATTCGAACACTTTAAAATTAAGCATTATTATTAATATTATTATTATTATTATTATATATTATTTAATTAAAAAGTTAAACTTATATTGTTAAGAATGTCTCACGTTCATCAAATTTATTTTGCATTTAAAATATAAAGTCATATTAACATAATTGGTTAAATGGTTGTACTTCTTCCCTAAGAAAACAAATCACCAATCTCAATTAACATTTAGCGTCGTGACCTCACATTTTGGTTAATCAAATATTTGATTCATATTTTTTAACCATTTAAAATTGTTACCGGCCTATTATTCATCGACAAACCACATTTCAATTACACATTGTTAAAGGGTTATACTTGTTTTGTTAGGTCACAAGTTTGAAACATATATATAACATTTTTTATTTTATTTTAACCGTTTTAAGTTTATGGGCGGGTCAACCCACAATCCGACCCAAGTATCCATTATTTTCACATATATATCCAAATTAACCACAACTCTTGAACCAACAATCCGGACACTTTGAAATTAAGCATTATTATATATATATATAGTTAGTTAAAAAGTTAAACTTATATTGTTAAAAATGTCTAACGTTCATTATTTGTGTTGAATTTAAAATATAAAGTTTTATTAGTCTAGTTGGTTAAATGATTATACTTGTTCATATTTTGGTATCGTGACCTCAATTAACATTTAGTATCGTGACTTCACACTTTAATCAATCAAATATTTGATTCATATTTTTTAATCACTTTAAATTGTTACCGACCTATTACGACAAACCACATCTTAATCATACTTGGTTAAAAAGTTATACTTGTGTTGTTATGTTATAAGTTCGAAACATACTTATAACATTTTTTATTTTATTTTTAGATCAACCCATAATCTGACTCAAGTATACATTTACTCACACACATATATACATACATATATATATTGACCCGACAATCCGAACACTTTAAAATTAAACATTATTATTATATATATATATATATATATATATATATATATATATATATATATATATATATATATATATATATATATATATATATATATATATATATATATATAAATTACAACAAAATTATATGCACAGCTAGTAAATTTTATCAATAACTACAACAAATGCATAGAGGAGTAAGTAAAATGAATAAAGGATCTATAAATCTATACATGTAGTATAAAAGGGAAACAAAAGGATCGATGATTTGTTGTTAATAATGATGATAATCTGGCCTCTGAATCTGGCCCATCAAAATTCGGTTGCTGGTGACTTTGAAGCCAAGTAGAGCCGGATCTATTTGTCTGCCTTTCTTTCCTTTCTTTTTCCCACCTTGACCAATTACTGCTTTCCCTTCAGCAGCCTCTAAACCAACTTCTCCATGCAGCTTGTTATTATGATTAGCATTGCTCTTCAACATCTCACTAAATGATGCAGAATCACCATCAGTATAAGATGATGTCCTTCTAAATCCTACATCCTTCCTAGAACAAGAAGGATTTCCTGATTCTGATGCCTTATTTCTTCTTCTTTCTACTACGTACTCAATTCTTCCACCTGAGGACAAAATCATCCTTCAATATTTTTTTAACACTTTACTGACTCCGATAAACATCATCATTCAATATCTAAAATCATTTTCTATTTTAACTTTGGGATTATCCAATTGGATTGTGATGGTGACAAATACCTACCTCCATTTTTTTCTTTTTCGAATTGACCTGGTTTTATGCTTTAGTGTAACTTGTGGACAAATTAAATGCTACTTATAAGGCTGCCATCAATAACACTTATTCGGTTATTCCACAGCCTAACAGATTTTAAAATTTGAAACGTGAAAGCAAGTGAGAAAGAAGAGGTTGTGTAGTTGATAAATGAAAAACCTCCTAGAAGAACAAACAATTGATACCTTCAAAAGAAGGTGCGTGATTGGAGGCAAACTCAGACAAACTTCCAACAGATGATGAGGAGACCCTGGAGACTGCTGGACGTCGTAGAAGAAGATTCTCCAATCCTCCTTTACTCGTTTCAGCTGGTATCCTGCATTCATTAGACAGATATGGTTATGAGGGTACACATACATATTTAGGGTGCTTTTGGGAAAACTAAATTTAATTCTTGAACAAAAAAAATGTTCAATAACCCAAATGAAAATGTTTTAATTTTGAAGTATTTGATATATAAGTTGATTTGAACAAATACGGAACTGATGTTGAAAAAGTCTCAGACTAATTTACCCTTATAGTGGCGAAATTTGATTAATTTTCGAGGTTAAAATAGTCTTTTGGAATTATATTAGAGTTAATTCATCTATAGTTCCTGAATTAAGCCAAATATGTTAGCTTCATGTTTCTAGCTTAATTTGAGCTGAATCTAAATAACTAAGTGATTTGAAATCATAATTATCAAATTAATTTAATTCAAATAAACACTTAATAATTTAGATTAAGTGATAAGTTGTGTTATCAAACACCACTTTTGTTTTTCTTGAATGAACTGAATGCAGACAATAAAGTTGTAGTTGAAAGAACCCAGTCAATTCAGAATGTTCAATTGTAAAGATTGCAGCAAATTTATCTATACAATAATTCTAACACTGACAAATTTATAACTTCTAGTTTTGACGATCTTTTGTAGCTTTATATTATGATAATGATTATATTCCTGTATCAAAACACTTTAATTGTAAAACATCTATTCTTACCGATCCTTAGTAACCTCTTCTGTGAAAGAGTGAGATGAAGTCGTCAGGTCATTGTAAAAGTCTGCATTACTACCTAGAAAATGTTTCAACTGTCACCACAAATTGACCCAAATGCAAAATTCTTAAAGAATAAATGAACTTTAAGAATTACCAGAAAATACTAATGAGTTATGCCTGCTAATGATGTTAACTGCCTTTTCACAGTGATTTTTAGTAGGTAACCCAGCTTGTAAAGCAATACCATGATAAATCTCTGAAGCAGGGCTGGCCTCACTTTTAAATCCTTGTTTCTTGATATCCACATCATCAAAGTCTCTTTCAGATGATGAAAGGCCTACCATATCCAGATTTGTGTAAATTGCCTGCAATATCCGAGAATCAGTTACCTTCAACTAGAACATGAATGTAAACAAACTTTCAGCACTTTCCAAAGTATATAATCTAACCTTGTCATCAGCAACAGAAACATTTGATGCTCCAGCTAAATCAGAACCACAAGAACTTATTTTGCTAGAGAAAGCTCTTTTTTCATATTGTTTCATAGTGCTCAACTCTGATTGGTCAATTGCTTGGTGGCTGACCTTCTTTTGACCAAGCAATTCCATGAGTAAGCTCTTTGAACCATCATCATTTGTTCCTGTTGATATCCAAGACCTCGGATCTTCAGAGTTCCGGTTACTTTCTCTCTCCCTGTTCTGCCACTCTGTATTAAAATGAAATTGTTGAAAGTGGAGTCCTATCCTGTCATTTCCTACTCTAGCGTTGTTGTCTAACCCTCGGTTCTCATGAGAAGTGTGAAACTCATCTCTGAGTTGCATTCCTTGGGAGAACCCAGCTGAGTGAACCGAAGAATGCCTTTGTGCATATTTTCCTTGAAGATCTAGATGTTCAGTTCGTGCCAATGCATTTTCCACATAAGCATTTAACCGAGGGTCATATTGACCTTGATGTACACGATCTCGGAGGGAAAGATCGTATTCAGTGTGACTCATTTGTTGCCGCTGAAAATATTCCAATGGACCATTGTGTGTGGCAGCAGAATTCCTAGGAAATTGGTTGGTTTCTTCAGAAGACCAGACAGGTAGAATTCGTCCGCCTCCTTCCATCTGCATTTGATTCCTTAATCCTAGGCTCAACTGCCTTCCATGCAAATGTTCTTGGTGAATCATAGGGTTTTCAATGGGATGGTGTAGTCCATGTTTTGCCCGTGACACAAGCTCCAATAGATCATTTTGATGACCCTGATGTTGCATTTGATTAATTTTCGCTTGAATAAGATGCTCAAGAGAAGGTTCAGGATGCTTAGATTGAACACGTGTGTGTTTTTGTAGGTCGTGGAGAATTTTCTGATTCATTAAGACCTGATCAAGGGTATTATTAGGTCCAAGAGTAGTTTCATGTCTCTGTACATGACCAACCCCATGAATTTGGCTCATCATCATTTGTTCAAGCAACAGTTGACGTGCCTGAGACTGATGTTCCTGTTGAAGCCTTTGTTGCTTATGCAACTGCTGCTGCTCCTGCCACAACTGCTGCTGCCGTAACTGCTGCTGAAGCTGAAAATGCCGTTGCTGATGTTGTAAATCCAAAAGCTGATCCAGGTCTTGCCCCACTTGGCTACCAAACCTTTGATGGTGAAAAGAATCCCGGATTGGAATTCGTTCCATAACTGATTCATTTGCATGGACAAAAGGAGACAGTACATTGTGCTGCTGCAGATTTTGCTGTTGTAATCGATGTGACATTGCCGCATCAAAAATGTCAAGTTCGTTTATATTTGATGCTCGATGAGCATCAATGCCGTCTTCATAGAATTCTGGTACACCTACCTTATTTCTTCTATAAACATCAGGAAATGTATCAAAAACAAGAGCCGAGTCATTAATACTGCAGAAGTTAGGCATGTCCGTCTGATCCTGCCTTATGTAATTATTGCCTTCTAGCTCAGATCGCAATAACCCAAAAGGATGTAGTGTATTCTCATTCAGTTGTGTTAACGGGTCTGCCTCTCTATACACACATGGGAAGGGGTTATTAACCAATGGATTAGCTATAGAGTTGCTATCACTTGTAGAAGGTTTCTGAACAGCATTCCCACTACTAGAAGGTCTTCCAAGGAAAACAATTTCTACAGAGAAAATCATAGATGTCAAATGAAATGCAAAGAAAAAATTCTTTTAACTACAAATGAAAAGTACAAACCTTCATCAACATTGCCTTGAAAATTCTTATCTTCAGGGAATTGGAGTGTATATTGACCTTCCTTCTCAGGCACTCCTGGTTGTGGATGATGATGCATTGGAAGACCAGACAATTGCCAATTCTGATCAACCAAACCAGATGCACCAACAAATTCAGCCATAGGAGGGGAAGGAACTGAACTCGTCTTCATTTTCTCCTCAAACCCTCCAAGCTGCTCATACTTTGTTGTAAGACGATTGTTGCTATTGGAGTGATGATCACTAATTTTGAGATGTGGCATAATCTCACCTAACTCCATGAAAGGTGATCCTTCAGCCGCATCTTCCAATCGAACTGGCAAATCTGTCCCAAAAAAACCTTGTTCATACCATGAGATGATGTCAGCCCCAACAAAGGGTCCCTGAATCACTCCTTGAGGATCAAGATAGTACAAACTCAGTTCTTCTGGTTGTAACCCGCTGATCAAGTTATATTGACCAGCATTAGAATCACTCAGATTCCTATCCCAATGTTGCTCGGACAATGAAGAAAGAAAGACACAATTAGAATCATCTGGAAGCTTCAAATTGCTATCACCAGAAATCTTGTTGTGACTATTGTTAGCACCAATCATCGGTCTTGGTTGATCCTTGTACATTGTGGTGGACACATCCGGAGCTTGATGATCTGACACAAGATGGTGATAATCTCCCTCTGGAAATGGAATAATGAAACCAGTTAGAAAGACTTCATCTTGTATGCCACCAAAGAACAAAACAGAAATACAGACATATTGCTTACCATTTGCAAAATTCACCCTGGATCTGTCATTTTCCTCTGTTCCATGAACATCATTTTGAAGACCATTTGCAAATTCTACAACAGAATCAATGTTTGATTCAACCATCACAGAAGACAGAAGATTCTCATCAATGGATTGATTGCCTCTAACATCTACAAGGGGAAGATTCTCAAAGATTCAGAAGTGAAAGATGAATGTGGTGACTAATGCAAATTAGCATCAAAACCCTTACACAAAACATTTGTTCTTCACAAAACAAATCACCTGTCCCACTATCCGTTGAACTGCTTTTCCTAAATGAATTTTGATTTACCGAACTGCCAGTGATATTGCCTTTATAAATATCGTCAAGTACAGCCTGCCAATTTGCTTACAAATAAGATATACAGGTGAAACAAAGAGATATTTGGCTTTGAAATGATTGGATTATATGGAGTTAAACGCCATTTTGTGATGTTCAAATATTTTTACAACATAAAGGAAAAAACGATTGAATAAATAGCTTCATTTGTAAACATTTGTCTTTGTAAAATTTCTCATCTTGATTCAAATACGAAACATTTGAAAACTACACATAGTACTGTACATATTTGGAAATTTATTGTTCTTTTTCTGATCCAGATGGAGAATGTGTTTTCAAATAGGCAATTATGGATTTACATTGTCTAATTAATTCAAAATCAAATGAAATGTCAAAATTGTGATGATTTTGGAGTCATAAAAAATCAAATTTCCCAACCAACCCTAGACCTCACCTTCTCTTCTGCTTCTGGTTTAACAAAAGACATTGGTTGGATCACAGCATTTTGTGTTATTGAAGGCACGTCCTCCAGTCCTTCAGGAACTGTAGCAAGGGATGACCCCAGTTTCAGCCTCCGGTAGATATCAAGCAGCTTTCCTCTTGGATAGAGGAACATAGTAATTGAAAATCCTGGGTTTCCAGGAAGGCAATCATTTCTTTCAAAATGAGAAGCACCTAATGGTCTTATTGCAGCCCCTCTAGACATTCCTCTCCCAAAACTAAACCCCACTTTGGATTCCTTCATTCTTTCTCTCTCCCCAAATCCAGGTGCAACACGATGGGAGCTGGAAAAATTAAAATTCCACTCAATTCTATGACGAGGCCTCCACTTGTCACGAGAATCTGCTTCACTCCCAATACGATTGCTACCTGCTACTGATTGGTTATCAGAATAACTAACTTCTTTCTCTACATCTGTCTTCCTCTCAAGCCGAGATTCTTTCTCATCCGGGCCCCACCTTGATGTCCACTTCCCATCCCGCCTGGTGTCATTCCCAGAATTGCAATCGGTAATATCAATCCATCTATCAGGAAGAAAAGATGTATTATTATTTTTGATTGATACCGAACTGTCAGTATGACACTCGATCTTCCTGCGATCTTTTCTCACAACAAATCCAGTGTGCCTCTCTTCCTCACGCCAACAGTGGACACTCTCGGACTCAGGAGCTATTCTCCTCAGCTCCCTTATCTCCTCAGAACCATCCAAATGCAGAATAACCTCCTTCTGACTAGATTCAGTAGGATTGTCCTGCCCAGAGAAAGAGAAGTTGGTGACTTGGAATCCTATCAATGTATGAAGATGGTGTTGCAACCCACGAATAAGAAATCAGACATCTTGTAATAATAAGGGCATTTAGATGAATAAATATCAACAACACTACCCAAAACTCAGGGACAAAATATAAGCAGAAAGAGAACGTGACAGTTAATTATTGATGTTTCCGTAAGGTATCTATTGGAATTTCAATGATAAGAACATATCTTACCATCTTCAACTCACTTGATTTAGCATAAAGCCACTGGGGAGACAGAGGAATGTTGTTCTCTGATAGTGCCTGGTCTGAAGGGACTGGTCATGAAAATGATGTTGAATTAATCATATATGATAGAAACAACTGGTGATATAACAGAAAGTAAATCTAACATCTGTACTCATCAAGAAATGCTTAATTTGATCTTTTAAAAATATTGTTCTGTCCAATGGATTCTGCAACTATTAGCTCAAGTGGTTCAAATAAATCATTAACACTTGATCCAGAAGTTAATTTACAATAGAATAGAACGAACAATCTAGGAAACAGTAATTAGAATCACTAACTGAATACTAGTAATTCACATTAATGCATTGATCCTAGAGAAAATATGTCAGGGCACCAATTTCCCAGTTTTATAACTGTATATTCTAGTGGGGATTAACATCTTATTAGAGTAATCCACATTTTCCTAGATTGTTCTATAAACTTTTATTCCCAAACTCCATAACAATGAACTATTATTAGAATATAGAAACATCAAATTTATTCCAAGAATATTACTAGTACTATTAACAACATTTTCCAACTGTTGTGTTTTCAATTAAGATAAGACTTCTTCTTCTGTCAAGCCAAATATTCCAAAACATTCCTTGGATTGGAAAGCGTGACCATACCAGAATGCTACTGATCATAAGAAGTTGTACTCAATTGAAACGAAAACGATTGAAACCCTACAAAAGAAACTCAATAATCGAATTAAGCCAGAATCAATGTGCTACTTATATCAAATAATATCATGCATCAAATTTTGAAGGAATTCGAAATAAATATTGATGGAGATATTACGTTTGTCGGTCCATTGCTGGTTGCCCAATTCTGACGAGAGGAGGTCGTCGAGAATTTTGAGCTTTCCTTCGGCCATGGAGCTGCAATAGGTCTTCGAGCTCTGTTCCGAGATCTAAAACAATGCTTTAGTATGTACAATCAATAAAGGCCTGCAAGATTGATAACCAAGCAATATACAGCTTATGATTTCAAAACCTTTGAAAACCAGAGATGCCCAACAAAAGGTAAGCCTGGTAGAGAGAGAGAAAAACAAGATGACAAGGATTAAGGGAATTCGACGGGGAAAGATCAAAACGTGAAGAAGTTCTGGTGGGGTGGGGTGGTCAGAAATTCCGAAATCTATATTAAATCGTTAATACGGTTTCAGGTAAAAAGATGAGAAATCAACCTCCGAAAGGAATATGTAATAAATAAAACATTGTAAAAGTAAAAATCGTAAAGATATAAGTTAGTTAAGAATTTAATTGTATATTATGTTAATATAAAATGGACCGGCTCTCTTTTGTCTAATCTCTTTCTTTCAAGCCCTAAATCTTTCAATCTCTCAGTCTCATAACTTTCACATGGTATCAGAGCAAGATTCTTTTGAAGATCAAGAAGGACATGAAGAGATAAAAAGAAAAACATCTGATTTTGATAGTGATTCGTCATTCTCCTCAGCGAACGGTTCATCCGAAAAATTATTCAACCGATTAAAATGGCCGCGAAGAAAAAGCACGACTCTAATGATTCGTTTACAATTAGGAACTCGGACAATCCAGGAAGCATTATCTGCACAACAACATTCAACGGTGAAAACTACATCGGTTGGAGTAGTGGTATCAGGTTAGCACTGAAAACAAAGTCAAATTTAGGGTTCATAGACGGATCATTAGTGGTTCCAAAAGATGCTGAACAATTTGATCGGTGGAGAAAGGTAGATTGTTTAGTACGATCTTAGATCTTGAACACTGTTTCTGAAGAAATAAAGGGATTTTTTCAATTGAAAAATATTATTCTATGATTAAGAAACTGTGGGATGAGCTCATGGTCTTGGAGCCATTACCATGTTGTAATTGTGATCCAAGAATGCCTTGCTGTTGTAGAACGACAAAACTTGTAGTTCAACAGGATACATCTAATAAACTCACACAGTTTCTTATTGGTCTAAATGACTATTTTGATCATGCAAAACAACAAATACTTCTTATGGACCCAAAACTGAGTATTAATCGAGCGTATGCGATGTTGCTGAGTATAGAAAGACAAAGGAAAGTTTAGTCATTAATGATATAACAAACTGAAAATTTTACTATGCTGATGAAAGATAATTCAGAGCAACAAAGGGGACAATATGAGAAGAAATAATAGAGGCAGAGAAGGAAGACAGACTGCAAACAAAAATAATAACAAATGAAATCATACTTCTGTCTAGAGACATAATTTTTCATGAAAATATTTTTTTATATAAAAACACAAAATTTGTACCTGAAAACACACAAAATCCTTCAAATGTAGAAACTGTTTTTGATAACTCTGATGAAGAATTAGAGTCATCTCACATAGACGATGCATTTTCTCCAAAACACAATGTTGATCTTGTACTTCAACATCACTCAACTGATTTTTCATTTGAAAATAACACAAATGCATCTTCTCAACCAACCATTTCTTCACCCTTAAACAACACTGAATCATCTAATGATTTTCAAAATGAACAAAGGAAAAGCAGTAGAGAAAGAAAACATCCAACTTGGTTAAATGATTACATTGTTAACTCAAATACAAATATTAACAATGGAAAATCATACACACCAAACACTTTTCCTAATTCATCCAAATGTATGAACACCGATTACATAGAATTTTTAGGAAATATTTTAACACTTAAAGATCCACATACTTATAAAGAAGCTGCAAAAATTAATAATTGGGAAATTGCAATGAAAAAAGAATTGGCAGCTTTGAAAAATAACAACACTTGGGATTTAGTTCCACTTCCAAATGGGAAGAAATCAATAGGGTGCAAGTGGATTTACAAAACAAAGCTCAATCCAAATGGAACAGTGGAAAAATAAAAGGCACGCCTTGTTGCAAAAGGATACAACCAAAAAGATGGGGTCGATCTCCACGATAACTTCTCGCCAGTCGCCAAAACAGTGACGGTAAGACATTTATTTGCTTTAGCATCTGCTAATAATTGGTATTTGCAACAGTTTGATGTGAACAATGCATTTCTCCATGGTTAACTCAAGGAAGATGTATATATGAATCCTCCTGAAGGTTATACTGAAGCAATTGATAATAAGTTATGTCGTCTTAATAAAAGTTTGTATGTATTAAAACAAGCTTCACGACAGTGGAACTTGGAATTTTCAAAACAACTTATCAAGTATGGTTTTATTCAATCTATTAATTATAATTGTCTATTTATACTTAAAACTGAAAAATCAATTACAATTTTACTTGTTTATGTTGACGACATACTTATTGCTGGAGATAGCATAAAAGAAATCAATTTTGTCAAAAAATATTTTGACACAAAATTCTGAATCAAAGATCTTGGAAAAGCTAGTTATTTTTTAGGTTTAGAAATACATAGAACTAATGCTGGTTTATATGTAAATCAACGCAAATACGTTCTTGATATATTAGCTGATACGGGAATGACCGGATGTAAACCAAGTAGTATTCCTATGACAAAGGGAATTAAACTTAATGATATTGATAGTTATGTGTTTACTGAACTGGAAAAGTTCAGAAGATTAGTTGGACGATTAATATATTTGAACTTTTCTCGGCCCGACATTTGTTTTAGCGTCCAACAACTAAGTCAGTTTATGCACAACCCCCTTCAAATACATTGGGAAGCTGCCTTACAGATTGTTCGATATCTAAAGGGTACAACTTCATTGGGGGTTGTTTTATCCTTGTGTTTCTAATCCTTTACTTGAGAGTTTTTCAGATGCAGATTGGGCGACTTGCACCGATAGTCGCAGATCTGTTACAGGTTATTGCATAAAACTTGGAAATGCCCTAGTATAATGGAAACAAAAAAACATAACACCGTTTCACGATTTTCCGCTGAAGCAGAATATCGCAGCATGGACACAACTGTTTGCGAACTAAAATGGATTACATATCTTCTTAATGATCTTCATACACCAGTCAAATTGCCGATCCCCTTGAGATGTGATAACCAGGCAGCAATCCACATTGCCGAAAACCCAGTTTTCCACGAACGGACAAAGCACCTCGATATAAACTGTCACGTGGTTCGAGATCACTTCAAACAAAGGTTCATTTTACCAGAACATGTATATTCAAAGGTTCAGCAAGTTGATGTCTTTACCAAGCCTTTGGTTCATGGAGCTTTTTACAATCTTAGAGACAAAATGATTTTGAAAGATATTCATCTTGAGGGAGGGATGTAAAAATATGTAATAAATAAAACATTATAAAAGTGAAAAGCTTATTTGTAAAGACTTAAGTTTGTTAAGGACTTAATTGTATATTATATTAATATAAAATGAACTGACTCTCTAAGAGAGGGTTATGTTCTTTTGTCTAATCTCTTTCTTTCAAGCCCTAAATCTCTCAATCACATAACTTTCACAACTCTCCCTTTTATTCTTTTTTTTTTCTTTATGGTTACAGTGTATTGAAGAAAACACAAAATATTATAAGAAATATTATTCAATTTATCTAGGCAAGCTATTTTGTCACGCACTCAATAGCTTTATTAACTTCAGGTACAACATTTCCACACATGATTGTATGATAATCCAATGTTGTGTTTTCTCAATAAATATTGCACAACATTCTAGCAAATTGTTTCAATGATAACATTTCACACATTTTGTAACTTTGATAGCCCACTAAAACGCAACAATTTCTCAGTTCAGTTGTGATTCCTCACAATATCTCAATTTTGTAGAATAAGATTCCAGACTTCTAGCTAAATCATTTATTCTCACAATTACAGCTGCATCTGTCCATTTTTTTTTTTATTTTATCAAATGACACATCCATGATAATTTTGATGACAACCATCTAATTCTCTCATATAGTTATAAATTTAATCTTGCTTATCTTAGATAATTTGTAATACTTTTAACAAATTAATTTTAAAAATATATTAAAAATTAGTTGCACGAAATTAAAATTAATAATTAATTTAAAACTGACGTTATATCAATCGGAAATCAAATTAATTATTAGATATCCAAAAACAAAGCTCTAGTTTTGGTTTTTAATAAAGGAAAATGGTTGTTTTGACATTTTTTTTCTTCTTTCTTTTATTTTGTGTATGAACTTAATGTTGATTAACATGGTTTGAGTAATGATGTTACATGTAGTTTATTTCTTTATTTGGAAAAGGAAACTGCATAAAAAAGTGAAATTACTTTTTTAGTTCATATATTTTTAATATTTTTAATTTAGCACTCTCATAAAATTACAAATATCATTTAAGATATCATCATTTTACATTCATAACATACACATATGAGTAATAAACTTAATTTCACATTAAATCACATTATTTTGTTTATATCAAATTATACATGTGTATAATAATTTATTATTCTAATGACCTATAAATTACAACATTCTCTCATTGATCACATAAGTACAAAAATAAGAGTATCAATTATAATGTGCTCAAAGTTTTGTGTCATCTCAATCATATGTTATATAAATAATTTTATTAATTAATTATATCAATAAGACTATAAGCATGAAAATTTGACATACCCAATTTATAATAATATTAATAAATTAAAATAATATTTTGAATTATTTTAAATTCAAAATATCCAAAAGGAGAGGTTAAAACTAAATTAGGATTAATTATTGTAATAATTAAATTCTAATTAGAAAAATTAAATAAAAAACAAAAATAATTTAGGGTTAAAATTGATTTATTTTACCCAAATTAATTCAAAAAAGGATTGAAATAATTTCATTATGATTTTAAACATAAATAATGTATAATTTATTGCTTAAAATAATTAAATAAATATTCCAAAATACCAAAAAAAACGTAATTTTTATTATGTTGTCAAAAATATTTTGTGTATTAATTTGGTGAAGAAAAATGAAAAAAAGGTTAAAATTTGATTTCAAATAACTCTTTTATTACAAATAAAACTGATAATTTAGTATGGCCGAAAATAAGGAAATCGGCTGCAGCAAGATTAGTATTCATCAGATCTGCGCTGGATTTTCATCTAGCCCCCAAGAAGAAGCCACGCATCTAGTTTTAACCAAGGAAGCGTGTGCCTGAGTCCACACAGGATCACCTAACGGGATACTGACCCCGTTAGCCCAAACGCCCAAACGCCAGATGGAGCGACTAGCGATGGACGAAACGCCAACAATGCATTTATTTAAACAAAACGACGTCGTTTTGTTCGTTTTTTCCGATGATACAGGGTGAACGTCGGAGGATCGCGCTCGACGCCGACGATCCTTCCAAAAGCCTTATCTCCTCCATCTTCCATCTTTATCCCTTCAAATTCCACCCATGTGCACGTCTCTCCATCGCCTTTAATTCTCCTAGGCTAAGAATTCAAACCCTACCCTAAAACTAGGTTGGCAAAGACAAAAAAGAAATCAAAGGATAAGGTTTTAGAAGCCAAATTCGATATGAATTCAACTTCGAAATCGACCTAATTTGAGTATAAATACTCCCTAGGTGTTCTTCTTCCAATCCATCAAACAAAATCCAATAATCATAGCCTTCTTGAAGAATTTCGAAGAAGCTTTGGCGACTCGGTTTTGTTGAAATTGCTCTGGCATTCCATGCTTCGATCCAAAGCTCAAGAAAGCTTCATAAAGATCATTAGAGTGTTCTTCAATCACTAGTAAGCTTCTAGACCTTATGTAATTCAAGTTGTGATTAAAATTTGAATTTTCCAAGTTTGATCGGGTTGATCTTATTTAGGGATCAATTTCGTACTTTCTATTGTCGAAATCGATCCCTATTTGATGTCCAAGCTTTCTGTTGAAAAGATTTCATCAATTAAACCTCAATAAAAAAACCCAAATTTGATTTGAAAATCTAGAAAATTTTAAATTCGTGTTCTTGAGCTTTAAGCTTGAATTTTAATTCAAATAGTTGTCTAACATGTTTGTAAACATTTTAGGATGATTTTCAAATAATATTACATACATCCCTATCATGTTTGATTCATATGAAATTTTAGAAAAATAAAGCTTACATTTCAGTTTGAAAAGTTGTTATAGAGCTTGTTTAATGTTCTTGTTTTGGTCGTGTTCGATTGTAAACATCATTTCAAAGCTGTTGGAACAAGAATTAATCCATGAGATGGCCTAATTCCAAAAATCTCAAATTTTGCCCTAAAAATCATTTTGAAAAATCAATCGTTGTAGAGTTCGATTGGTCGGGTTTAGGATTAGGGGTTATGATACCTACATCCATATGAGTTGTTAGAAACTTACATATCATGTTTTCATGATCTGTATCAAAAGATACAAACCTACAACTTTTGAACCAAATAAAGAACATTCAGTGTTCATAGACCGAGGATCGAGAAATAGAACCGAGAATCCTCAGTCCTGATCGAAGCTAAGGACCAAGAAAATTGACATAGAATGGAGATCAAGGACCGATGTTCTTGAGTTAGGATTGAGCCATAGGACCGGTGTTCTTGAGAAAGGACCGATAAATCTGACCGTGGGTTTTCACCTAGGACCGAGAGGTTTGACTTGGGACCAATACTCCTTGGACCCACAATCGAGAAATCTAGATCTGGGACCGAGACTCATAGACCTAGGAATGAACAATATGAGTTCAGGACCGAGCCTCCCAAACCCAGGACCGAACACTTCAATTCTCTGACTAAGTATCCCGAGACCTGATCAAGAGCACCCTCGATCTAGATCGAGCCCATCTAGTCTCCGACTGGTAAAGCGGACCCAAGCCCTACGACTCTAGTCATAAGGCCTCTTTGGTTCACTTTTCAAAACCCAAAATTATTTTTGTAATTTTTGAACCCAATCCATATTCAAATAATTCTGAGAGGTCAAAAAATGATTTCAAACTATTTTTCGGATATTTCCCAAACAAATATTTTGACTAGCCCGGTTTGGAATTTGTTTTTAAATTTTAATATTTTTTTGATATTTTTCAAGTATTTTCCTTGATCTTCGTTAACCGCAATCGCAGGTACGCACTTATAAATATTTTTGTACAATTATTTACGTTATCTAAACTTATTCTTGTTTAGGAACCCTAAACTACTAATTAAAGAAAATAAATGTTATAAATAAATCTTATGATAGCCAGAATTGTAAATAATAAGACTGTTTCAACGGGCGCGGAGGAAATAGCGCGGAATCCCTTTCCCGAGCGTAACCAAATAATGATTTTGTTATGAAAACTCTGGTACAATATAAAGTACGTTTATATACGTACATTTTACTGATTTTTCTAAAATTATTTGGCGACTCTGTTTTTAAATAAATAATATTTTCTTATATTAATTATGTTTGATTAATTTAAACCAGATTTCAAATTAAATCGTCGTTTGGTTACAATAAATCCCCAGATTATTAAAATTTGAATAAAATTAATTATTTTTATATAATTAGTTTTAAAAGCTACCAGGTACTATCATAATCATTAAAAATAAATGTTTTATTTTAAAAAGATGCATAGCACACAAACCAAGGTTGAAACAAATCGAACCTCGAGCCACCTCGGGTCCCTCTCTATATTGGCACATGTCATCCGACATGTGCTAAGCTACGGAGAACAAATGGATTTTTCCCGAGTGTTACAGCTTTTTGGCTATTCTAGTGGGGATCTTTAATTTATAAATAAATAAAACTCTGTCTATATAAGTTTTAATTTAAAAGATTTTGAACCCTTATAATAGTCCCCTTACGTGGTTCATCACCCCAAAAGGTACCTAAGTTTTATCTTAATAATTGTCAGGAATCAAACAAGTATATCATTTGGGACTACGTGAAGAAGTACCAGATTGGAATTCTATACTTCTACGAATTACATGAAGACCGATCATACCAGTATGTGACCGAGAGATATTACGTGAGGAAAATCTAGGAATACGGAATCGATCCCCCATTCGCCTTTGATACATCCGTTAGGAATGAACCTTAGCGGCGGTGGGGAGAAATTCCCAACCAATATATAATCAAGATAATCTTTTCTCTATCTTAGAATTAAATAACGTAACTTATAACCTTCTATATTATCCTATTCAATACTATAATTAATTAAAAACATTAATTTCAACACTCCCCTTTAATGTTTTTGTTGGTCATGCCTAACAAATCTAGCAAGTAGACAAATTTGTTCCAAGGAAGTGCTTTATTGAAGATATCTGCAAGTTTATCTCCGGTCTTTACGTGCTTGATCATCACTTCTTCATCATCCACTACTTCACGAATGTAGTGATGTTTGAGGCTGATGTGTTTTGTTTGAATATGAAATACCATATTTTTCAACATACCAATTGCTGATTTACTATCGCAAAAGAGAATCGTAGCCATATCTTGTTTCTACCTCATGTCTTCTAAAATCTTCCTTAACGAAACCACTTGTTTAGTTGCTTCGTTTGACGATACATATTCAGCTTCGGCGGGAGAATGTGCAACTCTCTCTTGCTTCTTCGATGCCCGTGAAAAAATACCTAAACCAGTGAAAAACAATACCCGGACATACTATTCATTCATCCATGCTTCCTGCCCAATCTCTATCACAGAACCCAAAACAACTCGATATCTTCACTATCATTCCTTTCAAACACGAGACCATACTCCATAATCCCTGTTATGTATCGCATCACTCTCTTTGCAACTCAAGGATGAACTTTGCTTGGTCGATGCATAAATAGAGATAATAAACCCGTAGCATACATGATATCAGGTATCGTAGTCGTAAGATACAACAAACTCCCCACAAGACTTCTATATTGTACCGCATCAACATCACCACCACCATCATCTTTCACCAACTTCTCATTAGTACCAATGGAGTCATCACGGGATTACAATTCTCCATTTTGAATTTTGAATGAATATTTTGGGCATACTTTTTTTGACAAATAAACACACTTCCATCATATTGATCAATCTCAATACCCAAGAAGTAATGTAACAAAATCAAATCATTCATCTCATATTTATTCATCATATTAGTTTTGAACTCATTGATCATGTTTTCATCATTTTCAGTAAAAATCAAGTCATCAACATAAAGAGAGACTATGATCATACCAGATTTATCGTGATTGATGTAGAGTGTCGGCTCACTAAAACTCCTAAAAAATCCACTCTCAGAGAAATACTCATTGATATTTCCATACCATGCATGAGGTGCTTGCTTCAATCTTTACAACGGTTTCTTCAACTTGTATACTTTTTCTTCTTATCCCTCAACATTGAAACCTTGAGGTTGTACCACATACACCTCTTCTTTCAATACTCCATTCAAGAATGCATATTACACATCAAGTTGGTAAAGCTTTCAACCTTTGTGAGCGGCTAATGTAATCAACATTTTATCGTTTCGTGTCTTGCAACCGGTCCAAATGTCTCATGATAGTCGACCGTGGGTTGTTGAGAATACCCTTTTATAACCAATCTTGCCTTGCATTTTTTTAACTAAATTATCGGGACTCATTTATGTCTTATATATCCACTTCAACCCAATCACATCTTTTTCTTCCGACTTCTCTACTAACTCCCAAGTTTCATTTTTTCGATCATGTTGATTTCTTCTTCCATCGCTTTCACCCAAACCTCCTCTTGAATTGCTTGTTCAAAGCATTCAGTTTTTACAACACGAAAATTACATCGAGCATATATGTCATTTAAAATTTTCATTTTTACTGGAGTAGCGCTCGGAATGAATGAACTCACCCCGGGTTGTATTGTTAGAGATTGTTGATGCTCACTTTCTTCATATCCACTCTCATTAACTCGTCTCGATTTCTCTCTCTGATCTTCTTCAAAAACCGGCATTTGTACATCCTAAACACCTTTCTCTTTCCAATCCCATTTTTCTTTTTCATTGAAGATCACATCCCGATTTTCAATCACCTTATTTTTCTTCAAACTAAAAAGTCGATATCCCTTCGACTTGGTGCTATAGCCAACGAATACACATTTTTCACCTTTATCTTCAAGTTTGTTTCTCATTTCATTCGGGATATGAGTATAGAAAATGGATCCGAACACTTTCAAGTGATTGACCGAAGACTTTCTATCCCCAAACCATGCCTCGAATGGCGTCTTGTTTTCAACCACCTTTGTCGGACATCAATTCAATAGATAAACGACTGTATAAGTTGCTTCAGCCCAAAAAGTCTTTGGTAACCCCTTTGCATTCATCATGGTTCTTGCCATCTTGACAATTGTTCGATTCTTCTTCTCAGCAACACCATTTTGTTCTGGCGTAAAACTCGTCGTCAATTGTCTTCAAGACAAATATCTTCACAATTTTTCTCGAACTCCTTTGAGTTGCATTCTTCTCCTCTATCACTTCTTAACTTTGTAATCACCTTACCAATTTGTCTCTTGGTCATTCTTTGAAACTTCTTTAAAATAGAAAGTGCTTCCGATTTTTGCCTAAAAAAATAGACCCAACACATTCTTCAAAAATCGTCGATAAAAGTGATAAAGTATATGTTACCTCCGTAAGTGTTTTTGGACATCGGACCACAAATATTGGTGTGAACGAGCTCCAACAATGATTTTTCTCTCCAAGCATTCTCTTTAGGAAACGTCTCTCGATGGATTTTACCAAGAGCACATGCCTCGCACATATCATGATTGTCGTTAATATTTGGCAACCCATACACTATATTTTTCCTTCTTAGCAATTTCAAGCTCTCAAAGTTCACATGACCAAGCCGTTTATGCCACAACTATGACATATTTTCAACATCGACCTTCATCGATGCACAACTTTCAGGTTTAATATTAAGAGGAAAATTTCGATTCCTCTCCATCTTGACAACCGCAATCAACTCTCAATTATTTTTCTTGTCAAAATTTTACAATAATCATCATCGAAGTACAATGCATGATTATTTTGCATAAGCTGCCCAACACTCAACAAATTTTGAGATAAATCCAGAACAAATAACACATAATGGATTAACAATTTACCTTTCTTTGAATCTACGACAATCGTACCTCTTCCATTTGATTTCCCCACAATACCATTACCCATTGTGATACAAGTTGTGTCGCTTTTGTCAAGTTTCAAAAAATCGACTCATCTCTAGTCATGTGATAGTTACACTTACTATCAACATACCACTCTTTATCATTTTTCCGATAGCTGCTTCACATGTAAAATAATGTGTTTCCATCACCCTTTTCTCCTCGGTATAATTGGCCTGCTCTCTACTTTAATCTCGATAATCCTTTTGTATATGACCAAATATCTTTCAATTAAAACATTGAGGTTTACCTCTGTGATAACAATTTTCTTCAACGTGACTGATCAAAGATGTTGGAAAAACTAATGTTAGGATTGATGGAAGTTGTCGCTGGCATGTCTTAGGACCGAGGGAAGTTGTCGTTGGCTAAGTTTGTTTGTCTTAGGACCGAGGGAATTGTCGCTGGCATGTCTTAGGACCGATGGAAGTTGTCACTAGCTAAGTTTGATCCAACTGAATTTTTTGAAACATAAAGTTTAAATTTCAGTTGTAAAAGTTGTTATAGAGCTTGATTGATGTTTTGGTTTGTATTGTGTTCGACTATAATCATCATTTCAAAGTTGTTGGAACAAGAATTAGACCATGATATGACCTAAATCAAAAGTTCCCAAAATTTTCCCTAAAAACAGTTTTGAGAAATAAATTGTTATAGTGTATAATTGATAGTGTTTAGGGTTAGGGGTTATGATCCCTACAATCATATGAGTTGTTTGCAACTTATAGATCATATTTTCATGATCTATATTAAAAGATATAAACCTGCAATTCTTCATACCAAATGAAGAACACTCGGTCCTCGATGACCGAGTCATATAGGATCGGGACCGAGAAACATGATCGAGAATTATCGGTCTTAACCAAGACCAATGACTGGTGTTCTGGAGTTAGGACTGAGACCTATGACTAGTGTTTTTAAGCAAGGACCGATGAATTCGACCGAGGATTCTATCCTAGGATCGAGAGTTCTAACCTGAGGATGAGACTCCCAAGTCCATGATCGAGGACGCTATATCTAGGACCGAGCCTCATAGACCTGGGACCGAACACCCTGAATTTAGGACTAAGCCTCTTGAACCCCAAATCAAACCTTCTAGTCCCTTGATCGAGTGTTCCGAGTCCCGATCTAGACTAAGCTCATCCGAGCCCAGATTAGTTAAAATGGACTCAATCCTTAGGATTTTGGTCCCAAGGCCTATTTGGTTCCACTTTTCAAAATCTAAAATTATTTTTGTAATTTTAGAACCCCAATCTATTTTTAAATAATTCTGAAAGGTTAAAATGGTATTTAAATATTTTCAAGATATTTTCCAAACAAATATGTTGGATAAGGCCCCGTTTGGTTTAAATTCTAATACCTTTATATAATTTTTCACGGTTTTTACTCAGTTTTTTATCAACGCAATCATAGGTACGCCTTTTTACATAATTTTGTACAATTATTTATGAAATCTACGCTTATCCTTATCTAGGACCCCAGACTACTAATCCCCATTGATAACATTCAAGATCATGCTATATAACATGATCATCCACATTATAAGATAAGGGTTTTTTCTTTTTCGGCCGACGAAAACCCAATTGGGTTCTTCTTAATAATACTTTATTAATCAAAGCTGTTGGAACAAGAATTAGTCCATGAGATGGCCTAAATCAAAACTTCTCAAATTATGCCCTAAAAACCATTTTGAAAAACCAATCATTATAGAGTTCGATTGATCATGTTTATGGTTAGAGATTATGATCCCTAAATTCATATGAGTTGTTTACATGATCTGTACCAAAAGATACAAACTTGAAATTCTTCATACCAAATGAAGAACACTCGGTACCCGACAACCGAGTCATGTAGGACCGGGACCGAGAAGTAGGACCAAGAACTCTCAGTCCTGATCGAGACTAAGGATTGAGAAAATTTACATAGAACTAAGACCAATGATCGATGTTCTTGAGTTAGGACTGAGACTAGGACAGGTGTTTTTGAGCAAGGACCAAAGAATCCAATCGAGGATTCTAACTTACGACCTAAAGGTCTAATTTAGAATCGAAACTCCCAAGTCCATGAAGAGGAAACTAGATCTAGGACCGAGACTCTCAGACCTATGACCGAACAACATGAACTCAGAACCGACCCTTCTGAACCCTAGGGCCGAACCCTCCAGTCCCTTGACCGAGTGTCTCAAACCCTAATTCAGACGACCCTAGTCTAGATCGAGTCTATCTGAACCCAGATCGGTAAAAAAGGATCCAAGCACTAGGACACCGTTCCTAAGGCCTGTTTGGTTCCACTTTTCAAAATCTAATTTTTTTTAATTTTGGAACCCCAATCCATTTTTAAATATTCCCGAAAGGTTAGAAAATGATTTTAAAATATTTTTAGGATATTTCCCAAACAAATATTTTGGCTAAAGTCCCATTTGGAATTTATTTTTAAATTCTAATACTTCTATGATATTTTTCAGGGTTCTTACTCAATCTTATATCAATGCAATCGCATGTACGCTCTTTTAAATAATTTTTTACAATTATTTACGTAATCTAAATCTATCATTATTTAGAACCCCAAACTACTAATTTAAGGAAATAAATGTTGTAAATAAATTTTTTGATAGCTAGACATTTACTTTTAAAATAAAATCGTCCATTGACGTGCGTGGAGGACAAAGCGTTTTTTTCCCGAGAGTAACCAAAAAACGAACCCTTATGGAAACTCTAGTATAAAGCATGTTTACACACGTACCTTTTACAATTTTTTAAAAATCATTTGGCGACTCTATTTTCAAATAAATTATATTTTAAATAAATTATATTTTATTAATTTAAACAAGGCTTCAATCAAATTTTTATTTAATCCCTAAATTATTAAAATTTGAATTAAATTAATTATTTCTATATAGTTAATTTTAAAATGCTGCCAATTACTGTCAAAATCTGTTAAAATAATATTTCATTTTAAAAATGCCTAGCATGCAAACAAAGATCGAAACATATCGAACTTTGAGCCACTCCGCTATCCCCGTATTGCCACGTGTCCATGACACATGCTAAGCTATGGACAAAGGAAATTACACTATCTAATTGATTTACGTAAAATTTTTAAACAATAATAAATTATGAAATTTATCTAATTGACTTACGTGAATTTTTAAATAATAATAAATTATGAAGCTTATTTAATTGATTACATTAACTTTTAAATAATAATAAATCACGAAGCCTATCTAATTAATTTACGTTAATTTTTAAATAATACTAATCCTAAAGATTATCAATTTGATTTACGTGAATCTTTAAATAATAATAAATTTTGAAACTTATCTAACTGATTTACGTAAATTTTTAAATAATAATAAATTTAAAAGTTTATCTAATGTATTTACGTGAACCATTAAATAATAATAAATTATTAAGCTTATCTAATTTATTTACGTGACTCTTTAAATAAATAAAATACCGAAGTTAATCTAATTGATTTACGTGAGCCTTATTTATTTGAAGATGTGTAACAGATGTATTAAAACGACACATTTTACACATCTATTGAAATACATGCAAAGATTCGTCAAATGAAATGAGGATCTGTTCTATATGAGCGATGTTGCGAGAGGAAAAACTAGAATGCGTGGGATCGACCCCTCCCTTTGGTGATGAGCCATTTGATAGGACGTATGCATTGTGGGGTGGGGGAAAATTCTCGATTTAGTTGATATTCTCTAGTTTATGGTAGTGGTTTAACCCCTCAACTATCGGTGAATGATACTCTCTTATGATTCTTCTTAGCATAAAAAACTTAGATACTCTCTCCAAATCTGTTATTTGCCGTACCAAACAACTAAACATCGTCACTACAACCATTACGTGACTACTTACTATATATGTATCCATTATAGTCAGAGTCAACACCTCTAAGTACATCTTGACTTTCAAAAAATAAACGATAAAAAAATCATAATTCTTAAAAATTAGGGCAATTTCCCATATCAAAATAAGAATTGGAAACAAGTGTTCACTCATTTAAGAACATGTTTGTACATCCATTTCGTGCATGTGATGTGAGGCATTAATCGTCTATTATCTAGAAACTTCTAAACACGACTATTCGAGAACATGATCCAAAACCAAAATGATCACCAAGATAGGGTTATCTTCTTAAATGTTCAAAATAAAGCCATGATAACCCAAATGACTAATTTAATGGTTGCGCTAATAACTCAATTTGAGCGCATGATAAAAAAAAATAACATGTTTTCTCAAAATAGAACAAACATATTAAGAGAATAAAAGCCCATAAGAATTTCGAATATGACACTCAGGTTATCACAAATATGACAAGTCAAACAAAACCCTTTTTACTATAAACAAAATAAAATAAGAATTTTAGGAAACAAGTAATAATAGAGTCAAGATCATCATTTCAAAGTGTTCGTTTCAAAAGTAAACTCGATCGTTTCACCAAAATTCAATTAAGAGACATCATATTGATTTTCTTCTCGTATTTAATGAATATTTAAAAAATGTTAATTCTCAAAGGAAATTTTGTGTAACAAAATAATAAAAAACTTTAAGGCTGAATTAAAAGCCACAAACTAAGTAAGATTATTTCATCTTGTCCAAAAGAATGATTTTTTATAGCTCAATTCTTTAAAGGAGAAAAAATGAAAAAAATAGAAAAGTACTTTTGTTGATTGAGATATTAAAATCACCACTTGTTTCTCACTCGGACCTTAGTCCTGATTGTTACGGCAAGAGCATCAAGTATACCGATTCTATCAAATATACCCTGAGTCAATGAAAATCTATTCAAATTCAAATTCAAAAGGTTAAAAACATTCTTTAAAAAATAAAGATGAAGTAACATTCAAAGAAATGTGGCTCAAAGTAAGACCTATAATTAAAAACCATCATAAAAGTTTTAATACTTTGATAAAACTCCTTCGATAAATTAAACATTAAAAATAATCGTTTATACACGAGATTAAATTCAAGAGTGATGACTTTGAAGTTGAAAAAAAAATCGATTTCTTTTTATGATAATCCAAAAAAATTATATTCAAGACTAAACTCTGAAAATGTTTTGAATCCTAAAAATCCTGATAACTAAATAAAAATTGGTTAGAGGGGTCAATAATTTATTCCAACTTCCAAAACAAAACCGAAGTAAGAAGCGATGACAAAACCTTTTACAAGGGGCATTCTGTTAAAAAAATGCATCGCTATTTTAAACCCTTTCGATAAAAGCAAGGTAAAAAAAGAAGGATTACCCTAAAATTAATAAATAAAACTAAAAATATGTGTTAATAAAAAATCAACAGGGCAGCATTTTGTCAACTCACATTGAGAGTACAAAGTTCTCGTTATGAGTCTTGATTTGAGAAAAAATCAAGAAAGTAAATCAATGGAATAAATGTTAACAAGGATTCTTGACCTCTGAAAAATTATCAAGGTTTTATTGACATAGCGTTCGTCAATTAGAAAATACTTTGACAAAACTAAAACCATCAAGGTTTTATTGACACATCATTCGTCAATTAGGAAATACCTTGACAAAACTAAAATCATCAAGATTTGATTGAAACAACGTTCGTCAATTAAGAAATACCTTGACAAAACTAAAACCATCAAGGTTTGATTGACACAACATTCGTCAATTAAGAAATACCTTGACAAAACTAAAATCATCAAGGTTTGATTGGCACAGCGTTCATCAATTAGGAAATACTTTGACAAAACTAAAGCCATCAAGGCTTGATTGACACAACGTTCGTCAATTGGGAAATACCTTGACAAAACAAAAAGCATCAAGGTTTGATTGACACAGCGTTCATCAA